>NC_035108.1:365172157-365473719 GCF_002204515.2 Aedes aegypti | reverse complement strand
CTAATGGGGACTATGCACCAAATAAAGCTTGCTGTACAACATTTCTTGACCATTTCTTCACAGAAATGTTTTTAGTTTTCTTGAGTAGAACAGTATACTTAGCTTAAATTACAATAATTCATCTTTAAATATCAAAGCTTGTAATAAGATAGGAATAATACTTAAAAGCTTAATTATTTGGTTTTATGATTAACTATACGACTACAAATAGATCAAACTAATTCTGCCTATTGTGAACCGTGTTTTGGTCAATTTCATCATCGAGAAAAAAAATGACAAAAAAGGGTTTGGTAGTAGACATAAGACGTTTTTAAACTACGTATTGCTGTTGCATGTCAAACAATTATCATTCAGAAATTTCGAAAGTATATATTTAATACGCAGTTTAATTATTATCTCATAATCTAATTTTCCAAAATTTTAGGGGGGAGCGCAAATCCACGTTTTAGGGGGGGGGGGGGCAGGCCATCGAAGGCATACCTCAGAATTTCAAGAGCACAAATCCATCGTACCCGACAGCGGTTCAAGCTGAACACTTGATCGGTTGGCCATCGAGTAACCAAACGATAGAGTTTTTAGCTTGAATGGACGTCTGGTTCTTTAGATTTGTGCTCTTGAAGATTTGAGGTGTGGCTTTGAATCACCCAAATCAACGCGATTTTTTACGGCGACATCGACAAACAATCGCTGCGGTTTCGCTGCTACATGTAGAATTTTACGACAAAACAACGAAATCGTGGAGAGCCTTTACTCATTCATGCGTGCTATTAGTTTTCTCTTCTATTCTCCCGCTGTTCTTATGCAGAGTTAAAAGTGACGTCATAGCGGGAAAGCAAGAGAGAGAACTAATGCGCGCATCAATAATCTGCACCACCTGAGTAAATTCAGAACATCAGGGACTCACGCTCCGCAGCTTTTTTGACATTTGTGTACGAACAATTTTTGCGATATATTAACGGATTTGCTCAAAAGAACACGCGATGTTCCCCGGAGGGAACCGAGGTTTTGTTCTCTTCATTCTTATGGAAGATAACATTGCGGTAGTTCATCAAACGCAGTTGTTCCTTTCCTGGGCTATTCGCCGCGAGGAATTCAGGGCAAATGGGCGTTTTTGGAAACTTTACAACGGCAGTGCAGTTTATCATATACTGCGGACCAGTCAATACTATAGTCATCCCACAGTTATGAATAGCACACAGATATGGATCAAAGTTGGATTAAACGGAGGATATCTCATCAAATAGAGTAGCAATTACGCAGAACCCATTTTACCTACGCGAACCATAAATCTATACAGCATCGCAATCAACAATAACATGCTTAAGGTGATTATAGAACGAAGCCACACCTCAAATTTTCAAGAACACAAGACCTGAGAACCAAACAGCGCTCCGCAGTTGAAAATCTATCCCATTGGTCACCACCAGCAAGCAAGCATTTTGATTAATTTTCAAAGCGAACTGTTGTCAGATTTTCTCGTCTTGTGCACTCGCAAATTCGAAGTTTGGCTGTCATACTTATGCCTACAAGCGTTGATTCATGTTTGTGGGGCATTGAAACCCATACCACAGTTATGAATCTAAGATAAGACGATTCCTAAAGAAACGCCAAAACGTATGTTTTCACTAGCACACCATTCGTTCGCTTCGCAGATAATTTGCTGTTATAGTGTTCTGATCCATGATATGAGTCGATTTCATCCATAATACGGACCCATTTTTGACTGTAGCTAGGAGTAGAAGCGAATGCTTTGGTTTTTTTTTGTTCGAAATTAAACTCGAATTTCGCGAAATTCCGTTTTATTCCGTTTGTTTTCAATTTTCCGTGGAAATATTTTAACAATTTGGCGAAACGAAACGAAATAGCAAAATACAAATTTCGCCTGTGCGAGTTCCGTGGAATTCCGCGGAATTTCGTTTCGAAGCGTATTTGACGGAATCATTCGGTATTTCGCATACCCTTAGATGACGGAAGAGAATCTGGGATAGCACTTTGTAGGCGGCGTTTAGGATGGTGATTGCACGATAATTTTCACACTCCAGTTTGTCGCCCTTTTTGTAGATAGGGCATATAACGCCTTGCTTCCACTCCTCCGGTAGCTGTTCCGTTTCACAGATTCTGACTATCAGTCGATGCAGACAAGCGGCCAACCTATCCGGGCCCATCTTGATGAGTTCGGCTCCGATACCATCCTAGCCAGCGGCTTTGTTGTTCTTGAGCTGTTGAATGGCATCCTTAACTTCCCCATCGTGGGAACTGGTTGGTTTTCGCTGTCCGCTGTGCTGACGTAGCCATCGCCTTTGTTGTCCTGACCTTCTGTGCCTGTGTTCTCTGCGCCATTCAGGTGTTCATCGTAGTGTTGCTTCCACCTTTCAATCACCTCGCATCCGTCCGTCAAGATGCTCTCATCCTTATCCCGGCACATCTCAGCTCGCGGCACGAAGCCTTTGCGGGATGTGTTGAGCTTCTGATAGAACTTCCGCGTTTCTTGAGAACGGTACAGCAACTCCATCTCTTGGCATTCCACTTCTTCCAGGCGGCGCTTTTTGTCCCGGAATAGGCGGGTTTGCTGTTTCCGCTTCAGTCTGTATCGTTCCACACAGTACCAAAAAATAATGTGATTTACGTCTTTTGAGATGCACATAAAAGAAGCGAGCCGAATGACGTAAATTTGTGTCGAATGTCAAATACGTTAGTGTCTGATTCGGGAAATGTCGATCACAGTTCCATTGTTTTCGTGTCCTTTAACAAGTAAAATTACATTTTTTATTCAATACATCTTCAAGGACACGTTTTCGTGTCGTTCCATCACTTACATCATGTGTCATTCAGTCATAACTAGAATTACGTCCACAGTAATTTTCATTATTTTTAAGAGTGCACGTTTTGCCGCGTACCATGCTGCAGCATTGCAGCCCGCGCTGCATTCTTCTCCTCTAAAACCTCCTGGCACTCCTCGTCGAACCAATCGTTTCTTGAGCTCCGTTCCACATATCCGACAATGCTTTCGGCAGCGTCGTTAACGGCTGCTTTGACTGTCTTCCAGCAGTCCTCAACAGGGGTCCTATCGAGCTCGCCCTCATCCGGCAACGCTGCCTCAAGATGCTGCGAGTACGCATTGGCGACATCCGGTTGTTTCAGCCGCTCGAGATTGTACCGGGGCGGACGTCGATACCGTACGTCATTGATGACGGATAATGTTGGGCGCAGTTTCACCATCACCAGGTAGTGGTCGGAGTCAATGTTAGCGCCACGATAGGTTCTGACGTCGGTTATGTCGGAGAAGTGCCGTTCATCAATCAAAACGTGGTCATCTAATACAACACCGTGAAGAGATCCATACAATGAACATTAAAATTGATGATTATTCATTGCTCATCACAAACTCGCACCGTATATAATAGGCTTGCATCAGCAGTTCAACAGCGGCAACATTTTCACATTGAATTCAATCAATTACAGAATTCTTCAATACGTACGATTTGATTACATATCATGTCACGCTGCCTTGGCTGTATTTCTGTTGTGAACTCCTACAGATAAAAACACATTAAACATTAAATGCTTACAATTAAAATTACTGCGTTTCAATATAAGGATTTTTCATTTATCAAAACCACAATAGGTTTACAAGCGTCTAGTATGCATCAACATTCCATATATAAGTTTTGTAAATTGTTTGTTTAGGCTTTTTAAATTTGTTTGTAAATTGTTTGTATCAGTGATTGGACCACATCCGCTGTCAACATCTGACATTGTCTGATTATTCAAATTAATATCAGCTTACAGATAAGATTCAATACCGTTGACCGTTGTTTTCACATTACATCTTGAATTTATTAATCGCAAGAACAGCAATCCAGCATCATATGATATGCAAAACAAAACGTGTTTTCCTTATCCAAACCAAATCACACGAAAGGAACAACACTAAAGTACTGAACGGCTTCTACTATCCACCTACCCCGAAACATAAGCTTTCATCGGTTGTTTAGACGACGCGTTAATCCAGAACAAACTCATAAATCAAATAATAGGATGAAGCAATGCCCCAGACCATCGGTCTGGATCGATCCGACCTAAGCTCGATGGAGTAGAGCAATGACGAATCAAGAGTGGAAAACTGGAAAACAATACCAGTACACAGAGTCCAGGACCGAGAATAATGCATAGCTAGCCGATATCTACTACTGGAGGTTGAGTGGAACGATGTTGCGGTTCTCAATCGAAGCACCATAGAAAATAGGTGCTGTGAAGCAGTCACTTGGATAAAAATAAGGCAGTGCACGTGGTGGATTCTCCTTGAGATGGGTAAGACCAGTGGATTAGTACAGATACAGAACTTGAAAAGCAGAAACGATTTCTGCTTCGGATGGGTACAAATGCTGGAATTAGGGTGACCATGGTAAACATTAGCTGTGAAGAATTAAGAAAACTACGGTTTATGCACAAAAGGTCGAAATACAAAACAACGGAAAAACAAAAGGTCGAAAAGATTTGCTTGGTGGGAAATTTTTACTTCTGTGAAAACATGAATGGATGAAAGGATGCAATTCTTTTGTCTCTTTCTTGATTTTACTCTTCGACCTTTTGAATTTTCAAACTTTTGTTATTCTATCTTCTGTTCTTTCCTTTCGACCTTCGGTTATAGATTCATCACATCACGTCGAACTCTTGCAAAGCATCGTAAAAATGGGGAGCGTTGAACACTTTTTTTACTTGCAAACTGGCTACAATTAGTATCTGGTAGCCTTGATCTAGTACCTGCTGTCCGATGCAATCAGCGCAACAAATGACTCTCAGATTCAACCAATGCTAGAAAGATACACAAGAGTTATTCAAGGTAATAAAAGATAAATATTGCATCGAACCAACCAACGAGCAAAACCAATGTCGATGGCGATGACATTGACGAAGGTAATGCTACAGCAATATCAACGAAAGCATTGGAAAAGTGTGGTGGAGCTACAGTGCTGACTCAAATTCCGGGCAGTTTCAAATTTCAAACAGCTTTAAATGCCAGCCTTCCCGTTGGACGTCAAAAACACATTTGTACAATCGAATATGATAAACTGTTTAGAATTCGAATCAGCACGTTACAGCGCTTGAATAAATTGGTATTGTTGCTTAAGGAGTGTTGCCGGAGACGCTTTGACCTTGGTAGTTCTCTCCTACGTCTAGTAACTGTTTTTTTTACACCCAGTTGAAAAGCTAAGCAGTTTTAATTTCATTTTTTGTTCTAATTTTTCTAAACTTATCATTGTTCAGTGGAAACCGTTCGTTATTTTTCGTGAAAATCTAGCATATTGTACTTCAGTTATTCAGAACTGTACTGGAATAAGTAATTCCCGGTTTGGGTGTACCTGCTGACTCTGGCATTATTGGATATGATGGCATTCCAGATGGTGCAAAAGATTGCATTTTGCAGTGGCAACGAAATGAAAATTTTATTCATGAATATTGCTACGCGGCACCGTACAGCGTAGCTAACTGAAGGAGAGAAAGAGATTTGTTCGGTTGGCAATATGATTCGGATGGTTAGAGTTTTGCACCTGATCCAATGACCGAGCTGCAGGTACAATAGCCGATTTGAGATTGAGGCTAACTATAAATTGAAGCAATAAAGTTTTCCGTTTACCAGAGGTATCCATCAGTGGAAATCACCGGTGCGAATAATATCTGCAATAAAATGTCATTCCAGGTAATGGCATTCGCATTCTGAATGTCTATAAAGGATGAATAACTAAATATGAACAGTTTTTTTACCTACTTTGCCTTCATTTGGTATATTGGAATTATTTGTACTCGCTGTATGAGAAATGTTTTTGTTCCTATGATATGAGTTAGGTAATCGAAAAAAGAAATAAATATAATTCCATATGATTATCAAAAACGATTTGTTTAGTTTTGGTTTCCGGCCAAACCAAGTATTTCAATCAATTTATATATTGCAACTTCTGACATTTTAGACAATAGCCTAATTGAAGTGTAACACAAAACTTACTAGTTATATAATATTATAATGAATCCACACAGGAGCTGTAATAAAATAACGCATAAATCTAAAATGGGGACGGACTCGGTGTAGTGGTTAGAATACACTGAGAGGACTTGGGATCGAATTCCATTCCCGAGATAGTCACAAAAAATTTCAGTGACGTCTTCCTTCGGAAAGGAAGTAGAGCCGTTGGTCCTAAGATAAATTAGCCCAGGGCTAAAAATCTCGATAATAAAGATAGACAGAAAAAAATAAAATAAACGCGGAAAACATAAAAAGTACCGTAGTTTCGGGTGAAATTGATTATTTTTCACTGTTTTCTTGGTATGGTTTCTAAAATTTTATCAATACCATACAACTAAATACAGGAAAACAAGTACGACGGTGAACCTCATTCGCTCATGCACCGAAGTTTTCTGACAAATGTGATGTTAGTGCCAAAAATCAGCTCTTAAATTCAAAATCGGGGAATCCCATTTCGGGGTTTAATTGATCACTTGTCAATGTGACTATTCTTAGTTCCTAAATTAACTTTATATACTTAATTTGAGCCTCTTGAATTCATATATTCTTGCCAAATTCTTAACGAGACAATATTTATGGAAATAATCAACAATTAAATTTCAAGAATATCGCGCGAAACGCCTAAATGTAGGCAATTTGCAAAGGAATTCTCTACTCTGTAGCAGAAAATCAAATTTTTCAACAAAACGAGCAAATTGGTAAGAGTTTTGATGGTAAAATCTGATTTGGAGATATATTTTCAGCATCCTCACAAACTTTCAGGTTTACACCATGTCCAAATCCTTGTTTAGAACTAGAAGTTTATGGATGTCTATCAATTTCACACCAAACTTGATTCTGGAATTTTACATTATTTTCATAAAAATATACATTCTGTGACAAAAAAAATCTTCACTATACACAAATATACATTATTTACGACAAACACCGTTCATTTACTACAGGTTACAATGAATTTGGTGCACTATTAGTAAGAAATAAAATCGCGTGACACGGTGATCAATTTCACCCTATTGATCAATTACACCCGCATTTACGGTAACATATGAAATTAATGAACATGTTATGCTTTCAAAATGTATTAAATAATAGCTACGTTCGAATCAATCCAATGAAATCATGTGGAATTACCGCAGATTGATCGAAAACCTTCGAAATTGAAATTGAAACTTCCAATCCATTTGAATTGCGACGAATATTGGTGTCGAAATTTAAATATGAAGCGTAAGTAGCATAACAAATCACCATGCTAAGAATGCACGAATCCAATGCAGAACCAAGCAATTCAATACGCCTCATTTCACTCACAAAACACTTTTCTTAATGGATTAAATTAACTCAATCGAGTGGAACTGAAAGTGAGGCACCTACGCGTACCATCCAAATCGAAAGAACAATCTTTTCCTGTATCATTGCGCTGACTGTGACTCACTTCTTCCCGCAAGTGGCAAAAATGAATTACATTAGTCGAAGGCACATCCATTCATCTAATCGTGTTGTATAGATGGGATCTGCCTTCCTTTAGATTGTCACCAGAACGAGGATGACGACCACCATGGATCTAAATGAAATTACAATCATAGCAGTCACATTCTTGGTCGACATCAACGCTTCCGGAATTACATCTTGGGCTGTAGACACCTGTCTTCGTCCAATGAGGCCACGACAGGATGGTTCGTTCCACGGTTCTGTTTGTGAGAATTCTCGTGAGGATGCTTTTGAAGCGAAAGCATTCTTGTCACGTCTTAATGATTTGACCTCTGAGGCTGTATGACAGAAATTTCATGGATTCGAAGGGAATGTGACCAAAGCTCGACAAATATTAGATAGTTTCGATAGATTTAATACGAGACTAGGGTACACAGCAAAAAATAAATTGTAATATAATGTTGCTGTCTATCATTCGCCATTATTGTGTATTCAAGATTATTGCTTAAAATTACTTTGCACAGATGTAATATCAAAAACAAGCAGTTGAAGTAAAAGATTGTATCAAAGAAAATCATAATAATAATATTCGAATGCTCTTCCCCTCACACATATTCAGCCAAACATCTATATTCAAATTTCATCCCAGAACTTGTAAGCCTATAATCAGCTTTGTGTCAACTTGTCGCTCTTCTCCTAAGCCAATAGACATCCCAATCATTTCTGCTATTCAACACTATTATACGGATCCACGAACACGAACACCATATAATGATGAGCTATTAAGAAGCTTGCAAACTTCCCCCTTCAACATTTCTCTTGTTGAAACTATATGCTGGAACCCCAATCGTAAAAGTCGAAAAGGAGCTGAATGCTGATAAGTCGTATACAATTGGGAGCTGACATTCTTTTACACAGAGATATCATATTGGAAACCCTTTATCGGATTTCACGGCGTGTCTGGTAGAACAATATTATCACAAAAAAATAGGCATCGCTAAATCTTTCAGCATTCGAAAATATAGGTTTTTAGCTTTCATTTGACGGGTTCCCCAAAAAAATCCACCGAGGGATCCCGAACATTTTTTTTTATTTTAAATTTTTGTTCCTTGAAGTACAATATTTTCAAATATAATCATGGTTAAAGACAGTTTTTTTTTCTCTCAAGCTCGATGGTAGCCCAAATTTCAAATGAAAGTTGATATAACATAGATATATAAGATTACATATTGTAATAGACATAACTGTCCTATGTGATCTTGGGGATACGACACTTACTCGTACAGTGGAGAACACACTCAGTTGAGTTCAACAAAATTTCATTCTTTTACCAAGATCCGCACAGCTGAGCGGTAAGCAAATTAATTTTAACTGATATGTAAGCCTTACATCAAGTTTACTTAAAATAGCACCTTTGGGTGCCGTTACCAAACGTCACTCTTACTAAGATGTCAACAAACGACCTTTTACCGAGATTTGCACAGCTGAGATCGGCATTCGGATTTAAGTGTGTATTTGATTCTAGTGTATAACTGTTTCTGTTCATATTTAGAAAAGATTAATTTTATTTTCCTTCTTTCTGGAATTACACCCCTATTGATACAAAGCCAAGTTCTCAAATAAGAGTTCTTCGGTTACTCATTAACTGAGAATTTGATTCGCCTATCATGATTGATTTATTTTTTTTTATATTGTGTGTAAGAAAAATATACTCGACCGATGAGATCTAATCAACCATCCTGAAAATCCTACAAACTACGTAGCGCTCTAGGAGGAGGGGGAATAGCGTTTAATTTGTCCATACAAAAAACGTTACGGAGGGGGATGGGGTGAGGTGGTCAAAAATTTCCGATTTTAGCGTTACGTAATAAATGGACGCTGCCAAACGATTGATACGAAATTGAGCTCTTTTGAACCATTTTTACAAATCAATATCACTTGCTGCTGGGTTAATATTGTCATGTTTTCCACAATTAATATGATATAAAACAACAACATGCCAAAATAATGACTCTTTGTATTGGAAATAGTCTTGCAGTTGTGTTAACTCAACTGTTAAATCCTAGAAAATATCGTGGTCAACAGGCACAATCTGGCTTCATAAATAAGCAAAAATGCCACATTTGAGGAACAGAAAATCTATTCAAGATTCAAGAAACGCCATTCCATGACCAAGTAAGTACTAACAGTTTGGACCAGACCAAAAAAATCATTGAGTCATTTTTTTTCAATCAGTACGAAACAGTCGATAAATTCGATATCTTTGGAAGTTTGTTCATTATGTCTCTGCAACGGAAATTCCATGGACATCTGACATAAAAAAGGGACACATGATTTGAATTTGGAGATCCTAATTTGACTCCTCCTGACTTAAGTTTATGGAGCTACTGTAAAAACAGACGCAGAGCTCAAGGCAGACTCTTGAGTCGCTATCATCGCAAAACCCCCCAAAAAGCTCCAAAAGGTAATGTAAAATACATGCTGTATGGAGCTCATTTTGCTACGGCCAATAAATGCAGCCACTTGATTGATGTTGCTTTCATGAAATAGCCCAAAAAATTGCAAAAGTTGCACCCTGTATTCGCTGATGTCCGCACGAATGGGAAGGTATCCTTTCGAGATATTGAAACCCTTAGAATAAAGTCATAAAAATCTACTGTAAATTGCAGTTACTCAACTCTACGGGGCAAGTGGGCACATGAAATTTAACTTTTTATTCTTCCTCATAACACTTACCGTTGCCAATAATCACATAATTACCCATATCTCATGTTGAAAACATATATTATATGAATATGATATCAAAGGAGTATAAAATGGTAAAACTTTCTTGTTTGTAAGCTACTTACGTGTTTTAATTACTGCAGTAATTGTGAAAATTGTATTATTGTTGTTCTGCTTGTCAGAAAACCACTTTCACGGTGGAATTATTTTTATGATTTGATTCAACAGGAAATATCTTCCACTATATTCTTATTAAATTTTGATATTCCAAGCTAAAAACATCAAAATAACTTCAATACTATTAAAAAAGTCTGTGTAGTGTCATTTACTCCGGGTGCCTGGATAATATTCTTAATGAGGATTTTTTAAGCTTTTTTTTAGGCTTGGGTAACAGGGCGTTTAAGGTGAAGATGAATCGAAGCCAAACCTCAAATTTTCAAGAGCACACATCTGGAGAACCGAACATCCGCTTGAGCTGAACACTTAATCGATTGGTCACCACCAGCTAGTGACCAATCGATTAAGATTTCAGATTAAACGGTTGTTTGGTTCTCCAGATTCGTGCTCTTGAAAATTTGAGGTTTGGCTTCGATTTATCTTCACCTTAAGCATATTCCATTTACTTTCGTAGGCCGTTGTATTGTTGATCCATTCTACTTTTAATCTTTAACGGTTGATTGGCAAAGAAAATCAATATCTAAGTACTCAACGAACTCTAAGCTGGGAAGCAGGCTATGTCCCAGCAGAGGTGTAATGCCAGACAGAAGAAGAATAAATTTAATGTATTCTAACCATGAAAAGAAACAGTGCTCGGTTAGATATACTTCCACAGTATGAATAAGTGAACAGTCGAACTTACAACACATCTAATCGAATAAGTGTCCTATAGCTCAATAAATCCTCAAAATCACATAGGACAGTTTTGTTTTTTACAAAATGAAACTCAATAGATATGTATATACATTTATTTTATGAACTTTTATATGGAAATAAAACTTTTATCCAACGAAGCTGTCTTTTGCAATGATTACATTTAAAAATAATGTACTCTAAAGAACAAAAATTTTAAATAAAAAAAAATGTTCGGGATCCCTCGGTGTATTTTTTTTGGGGCACACGTCAAATGAAAGCTAAAAACCTATATTTTCGAATGATGAAAGATTTAGCGATGCCTATTTTTTTGTGATAAACCTTTCCCATATACACGTCGTGATTTATGTAAAACTATCTGTTGGCATTGCAATTCCTGCAATTAGTGAAACTTACAATGCATTGTTTCATTAAATGATTCACCAAAATAAGTTACACAGTTCTCAGGGAAACCTGTGATAACGTGAATAATAATAATTATTTGCTTGGATACCTTCACTGCAACCAGTTCAGATTAAGCCGTGGTAGTCTGGGTAACATCGACACTGTGAGTTCAGTGCGCATCGTACCTTCGTGCTGTGCGTCCACGATTTTTTCTGTTCTTGGAAACTACCTAAAGCAATAAAACAGTACTTCTGCTACAGAAACAGTACTTTTCAGTACTATTTTTTCTACTATTGATCCCTTTACGATCCATGTTTGGACCCGTGCCTTCGATTTTTCGTTGGACCCGTTGGCGAAAGCTAGCGGTTGTAATTCTTCTTGGACACCGTCTTGGGAAAAAAAAAAACCTCTTAGGAGGTCTCGTCTTCTTTCGTTTATTCACTAAACATGGTTGCGACAACAAACAAATTCAAGGGTGAATCTCTGAATTCACAACTTCCTACCAAAAAAGTAGGATTTAAAACTGTCACTGAACGTGGCAAGAATGGAAGAAAGGACGTTTCTCCGGAATGCGAGCTTTCTTCCAAGAGTGAAATGAATAATTGTATCGAAATGAGCAATCAGTTTGATGCTCTAGACAAATTTTCCGAACACCAAATCGAAGCAGCCTCTAGCCCAGGCTCTTTTATTCAAGTGAGGAAGCAAAGAGTGTCGCCTATCGTGGTCAGTTGTTCCGAATTTGGGGGATTTAGGCAGGAGATCTTGAGCTCCATCAGGGGAATCAAGATCTCCTTCCAAATCGCAAAGAAAGGAGACTGTCGCATTTTGCCGGAAACTCTTACAGATCGCGAACTTTTTTTCAAACATCTTAAAGAGAAGAAGCACAAACAATTCAAAGTCGTCTTGAAAGGTCTCTCAAGTGACTGAAGAGATCAAAAATGGAATAAATGATTTACTTGGATTTTCCCCACTCCAAGTAATCATTATGAAAAAGAAAACCTAATCTGGCATTGTTCGGAAAGGGCTTTCTCAAGAATATTATTTAGTTCATTTTAACAAAAAAGATCTAAATAATATCAAAGCTTTAGAAAAAAGCAAAACTTATGTTCGATGTCCATGTGACGTGGGAACATTTCCAGAAACCTGGAGGAAATTACCAGAACCCCACTCAGTGCCGTCGGTGCCAAAAGTGGGGTCATGGTATAAAAAATTGATTTGCGGAGGTTCTTCTCATGCCAAGGACGTCTGTCCAGTGAAGGGAGATACCGATAAGTTCATATGCGCCAATTGCAAAGGCGTCAAGTCAAATTTTTGGTCTTGCCCTTCGCACAAGAGAGCCGTTGAGGCTCGTGCCAGGCAGATGAAAGATAATATCCGTTACGATTACGGTCGTTTCCGGAATTTGCATGGTAAAGAACAATGCTCATTTTTCAGTTAACGATCGCTTGATAAGGAATCATACCTATCAGCAAGATCATAATCATGCTCATTCACAAACTAATTTTAATCCGTCGGGTAGCCGTTCGAATATTTCAATTTCGAATGTATCTACCCACGAAAAATCCTTTGCCGATATCGTATCAGGTAATTTGGTAATGGGGGAGGAGTATTCGTACAATGAGTACCCATTCTACTTGTTTCAAATCAAATGAAAAACCCTACCGCCACAGGTAACTCCTACTCCGCTTCTTCGTCTACCGAAAATTCTAATAAGAAATCATCAGATAATGTACCCACTTCAAGTGATATGTCTGCCTCTGATTTTAGTTTTCTAACTGAACAATTGAATCTAATGATTGATGCAATGTTCAAAGCCATCACTTTGACTGAAGCAGTCCAAGTTGGTGTAAAATTTACAAATCAAATTATTATCGGATAACGTTTTTCTAATAAATCCAAATAATAATTTAAATATTTTAAATTGGAAATGCTCGTTCTCTGAATGGTAAAGAGGACGAGCTGTTTAATTTTCTTACATTTAATAACGTGCATATAGCAGTTATTACCGAAACGTATTTAAAACCTGGATCCAAACTCAAAAGAGAATCTAACTTTTTTGTTTATCGTAATGATCGACTTGATGGGGCATGTGAGGGAGTTGCAATCATCATTCATAGGAGTATAAAACTGTTTTCGTCATTTGAAACTAAAGTTATTCAAACTTTAGGAGTTTCTGTTGAGAAACAGCTTGGTAAATATACATTCATAGCTGCCTATTTGCCTTTTCAATGCTCTGGACAGCAAGTTAATATGCTCCAAACTGACTTGCGAAAATTGACTCGCAATAAGTCAAAATTTTGGCATTGGTGACTTTAATGCCAAACATCGGTCATGGAATAATTCTCAAAGTTATTCCAACGGCAGAACTTATTTGATGAGTGCTCTTCAGGATATTTCTCAATTCATTACCCTGATAGCCCTACATGTTTTTTCTCTTATAGAAATCCATCTAAGATTGATTTGGTCTTAACCGACTCTAGTGATCTTTGTAGCCAATTAGTTACTCATGCTGATTTAGATTCTGGTCATGTCCCTGTTACATTTCAAATATCCCATGAAGCGATTCTCAATCCTATCAGCTCTACTTTCAATCATTGTCGAGCCGACTGGAATATATATTAAACGTGTATTGATTCTAATCTTGATGTTAACATTTCTTTACAAACTAAACTTGATATTGACAATGCTCTTGAAACTTTAACAAATTCCATTGTTGAAGCCAGGAGCATTGCAATTCCAAAATGTGAAGTAAAATTTGAATCCGTGATTATAGACGATGATCTTAAACTCTTGATCCGTCTTAAAAACGTGAGGAGAAGGCAATTTCAACGCACTCGCGATCCTGCTATGAAAATTATATGACACAATTTGCAGAAAGAAATCAAAAAAACGTTTTGCACAATTTAGAAACAAAAATTTTGAAAATAAGATTTCTCAATTGGACCCTGGCTCTAAGCTCTTTTGGAAGTTATCCAAAATTTTGAAAAAACCTCAGAAACCAATACCGGCATTTAAAGAGGAAAACAAATTATTACTAACTAATTGCGAAAAAGCTCAAAAACTTGCTATGCAGTTTGGAAGCGCACACAATTTTAATTTAGGATTTGCTAGTCCAATTGAAAATCAAGTTACTCAGGACTTCGATTATATTCTAAATCAAGAGAACGTTTTCGAAAATGCCTGGGAGACTGATTTGGAAGGAGTGAGAACTATTATTTAAAAATTCAAACATATGAAAGCTCCTGGCGATGATGGAATTTTCTACATCCTCATCAAGAAACTTCCAGAAAGTAGCTTATCATTTTTAGTTGATATACCGTAAGGACGCCATTCACCGCTCATTGAATTATTTTAAAAAATCTGAACAAATTGTCGCAATAAAGGTCATCAACATGTATTAGTATACCAGAATGGATTGTATCAGAATGAAATTCATATGATTTAATTTTATATACTATATATAAAAAATAATTTTAGGCTGTTTAAGGTGATAAACATGAGTTGAACAATGATTTTATTATGGCAGATCGAAAAATGCTTCTTAGCTGCCACGCTTTAATATGTTGTAGTACTATAGTACACAGATAACAACCAGCTAATGAAAGTAAATTAATTCCAACTAGTTGTGTATATAGAGCCTCATACTTAAGATGAGCGGTGAATGGCGCCCTACATATGTATCATTGACATGCATGTTATTGGGTACCATTATACGTTGTTCATATTTCAACTCCTTTCCTACATAAACAAATGTTTTGTCTTGCGTCTAGCGCAAAAAGTTGCGAAAAATATCGAAAACCCGATTTTTGACAGAATTTAATGTGTTGAAATGCTGTTAAATAAGCGGTGAATGGCGTACTTACGGTATTTAACAAATGTTTTCAATTAGCATATTTTCCTGACAAATGGAAAAATGCTAAGGTTGTTCCAATTTTGTTTCCAATTTTGTTTCCTCCATCAGTAAACTCTTTGAAAAGGTCATTTTGAACAGAATGATGGCCCACATCAACGAAAATTCAATTTTTGCCTATGAACAGTTCGGATTCCGCCATGGACATTCGACCATTCATCAACTTTTACGTGTAACAAATTTGATCCGTTTCAACAAATCTGAAGGCTATTCTACTGGTCTTTCTTCTCTAGACATAGAAAAAGCATTCAACAGTGTTTGGCATGAAGGTTTGATCGTAAAATTAAAAAAACTTTAATTTTCCAACATACATTGTTAGAATAATTCAAGGTTATCTGTCAAATCGTACGCTTCAGGTTAATTATCAGAACTTCAGATCTGAAAAACTTCCTGTAAGAGCTGGTGGCCGAGCATTTTGGGACCAATATTATACAATATTTTCACATCTGATTTACCTGAGTTACCTCAGGGATGTCAAAAATCCTTGTTTGCGGATGACACAGGCCTCTCCACCAAAGGACGAAGCCTTCGTGTCATCTGTAGTCATCTGTAAGTTTGGATATTTTTTCTTCATTCTTGCCAAAATGGAAGATTTCTCCTAACGCTTCCAAGACCCAACTAATAATATTCCCACATAAACCAAAAGCTCTTTATTTGAAACCTTCAAGTAGACATGTTGTCACGATGAGAGGGGTTCCAATAAATTGGTCAGATGAAGTTAAGTATCTAGGGTCCATGCCAGATAAGAATTTAACTTTCAAAAATCACATTGAGGGCATTCAAGCCAAATGTAACAAATATGTAAAGTGTCTCTATCCCCTTATTAATAGAAAATCAAAACTTTGTCATAAGAACAAGCTTATGATATTCAAACAAATTTTCAGGCCAGCCATGTTGTATGCTGTACCAATATGAACTAGCTGTTGTAATACCAGGAAGAAAGCTCTGCAGAGAATTCAAAATAAAATTTTGAAAATGATTCTGAAGCTTCTTCCCTGGTACTTCTTCATTGGTACTGAGTTACATAGAATATCCAATGTTGAAACATTGGAATAAATATCAAATAAAATAATCAATAATTCCAGGCAAAAATCATTCCAATGTTCTGTTGCCACGATTTTTGCGTTGTATGTTTAGGTTAAGTTAGGTTAAGTATATTCAAAACGATTTGTTTTCTCTTATAAGCAGGTGAAATCAACTCACCTGTAAAAAATCTGAACTGCTACGGCAAATGAAATATAATATGTTGTTAACATAATGTTAATAACATCATAGATTTGTTTTACCAATTTCGGATGATAGTGTTGTCTAATAACACAGAACACCTAGATGTAAGAAATAATGAATGTAATGTTTGGAATGATACTAATAAAGAAATTAAAAAAAAACACCAATTTTCAAAGACCGCAGCGATGAAGAAGACCGCGAAGAAGCCACAACCGCAAACCTCATCGGGCGAGGAGGATTTCTACCAGTGCGCCGTCAAAATGTGTCCGTGTTACACGAATTTAACAACTCTTGTTATCCCTGAAAAGTTGTGATGTGTACTAAAAAGTTGTGTAATATTTCCTAATGTGTTTACCACATACTTGCTATAATCTCTAAATTATTCTCGTAGCATCATACAATATCTGATTTATTACAAATAACACAGCGCAACAAAAATAACATTTTTGCGTGTCTCAAGGTTCAAATTATGTGTCTCTAGTAGATTTGGGTTTGCTGAATCTGATGCCGTTCTCAGAAATTTCCCAGCACGTCACAATTTTTAGCTACAGGTCGCCCAAGTTGTATGAAACATTGATTTTATTGATGTTTACCTAAAATTTGAGGTATATTTTATCAAACTTTTTTGTGATGTTTTCCACCTAGCATGCAAAAGAGGACTTAAACTTTCATTTTAGATGTATTTTGATTGAAATTGCACGATTAAATTTAGATTAAACCGATTTTTTCAATATGCTTGCACTCTCCATAAAAAAATTTTCGTTTCTCTTATATGGCAAAATACGGACCTGGTGTAGTGGTTAGAACACACGCCTCTCACGCCGAGGACCTGGGATTGAATCCCATCCCTGAGATAGTCACTAAAACTTTCAGTAACGACTTCCTTCGGAAGGGAAGTAAAGCCGTTGGTCCCGAGATGAGCTAGTCCAGGGCTAAAAATCTCGTTAATAAAGATAGAAAAAAAAATACAATACTTTTCTAAACCATCAAAAAATAACTTTTCCGCGTCAAAAGTATTACAAACTTTCATGATAAGTGTTGTTATACACATAAAGTTTGAATTCTGTGGCAAATTAAGCAAATAAATTGCCGTACAAGCTGGCAAACTTGCATGCAAGTTTGCTGAAATAGTCAATTTTCGCATTTTCAACAACCAATACCTCAAAAACTAGACGTGCTATGATATTTCTGTAAACGGCAATGGATTAAGCAACCCTTAATTAAGTAAATAGAGGTATTTTGATGCTGGAGACAAAAACGTGTTCCGCAGTGTAATTGACAATACGGCAATTTGAGGATGTTTCCGAGGACGCTGCTGCAGTGCCGTCGGGATGTAATCACAGCTTTATGCTCATCTTTTACATCCCTTGCCAAGACATCAATTTCAAATATACTATTTCCCAGATCAGAAAGTGAAGAATACGAAAAGGAGGAGCATCATCTGCGTATAAGGGTATAAATTTGTATTATCATTTATCTTTATTAAGGAGATTTTCATCCCTTGGCTGGTTCATCTCCGAAAGGGTATAAAGCATACCTTTTTCGACTACAGCTTCATTTTATTTTAGCTTTCTAACTGGTAAGAGGTCCACCAAACCTGCTCAGCTCCTCGCTACCTTTGCCACAGAGCTCTTGATCATCAAGCTGTTGCAAATCCAGCGTCCGGTTTGTGAAATCGCTCAAGATTTGTAGATTGACTCACGCTTTCCGAATTGGCCCTGCAGGAATCGGTGTGCCAATGCAATATTTGTACGAGATGACTGAAGAAAATCAGCCAAAGTCGCTCGTAGAACCCATCGTCATCGCCACCGTAAACCACGAAGAGGATTTCAACATGTACGCCGTCAAAATATGTATCCGTGTTACTCGAATCTGCCAACAAATGTATACTAAATAGTTAATTGTGCTATATTTCCTAATGTGTATACCACATACTTACTATACTCTCTTAATTCTTCTCGTAGCATACAATATCTGATTTGTTATGAATAATTACAAAAAAATACAGTTCGCGACTACAAAGCAAAGCCATGCTGAAGGTATCTAGGTTCGATTTCCGGTCAGTCTACGATCTTTTCGTAATGGAAATTTCCTTGGCTTCCTTGGACATAGAGTATCATCGTACCTGCCACACGATATACGAACGCGAAAATGGCAACTTTGGCAAAGAAAGCTCTCAGTTAATAACTGTGGAAGTGCTCATAAGAACACTAAGCTGAGAAGCAGGCTCTGTCCCAGTGAGGAATTTAATGTCAAGAAGAAGAACTAGTCTTGAAACGGAAATTCAGCAATCTTTGACTAGAAACATCCAAATGAAATCAAACCTCCTCAAATATTCGAATCTTGTACTATGACTAGCAGCGTACAGATTCTGTAAAGCCCTGTGTTTACAAGTACCTGCTTATTCTATCCCGCCATATCAGAAAACAAATGCATATTGCATCCTAGTTCCCATTAGAGGACTAACAGCTTTACTGCAAATTGCCATTGGCCTGGGAACTGCAGGCCATGTTTTCCGACTCCCAAGTCCGTGCGCATCATTAGACTGAACAACCATCGAAATGTACCGAGACAATGCATTGCTGGGTCCATGCTGTATGGGTTCCGGAAATGGATTGCTTTTGGACCTCATCGGTAGAATCAGTAGCGGTCACTCTTTGCTCTCTGCAATGGCTACCACAGCAGGTAGCAAATTTTTCAATCCATTAGGTCCAAAAGTCGTCCAAACTGGACTGCATCGGTAATGGTTTCGTTACATATGAAGGGGAATGAACGTGGGCGTTTCAAGAGAGGGACAGGAAGGCGATAAAATACCTAGACAATTCGAGCCCATGAAGAGCTTCAAGTTCCTGAAAGAAATTCCTTAAACAATCTTAACAGAGTTTTTGTAGGATTTCTGTCGGATTTCATGAAGAATCATTTGAAAAACTCTTTGCATCGTGACTGCAGATATTTTAAAGTCATCTCTGGATAGAAAGCTGGAGGGATTCCTTCCGGATGTTCCCTAAAATTGATTTTGTCTTAGACCATTTCCCGAATCCGTTGTCTACTCTAGAAATTGAACGATTATTGATTATTAATTGTATGCCCTTTACAGTGTTCACACAAAAGTTTGAAATAATCAAACGAAAACTATACGGATAGAATCGAACGCTCTTTGATGAAAATCCTGACTACGCCCACGGAAATGCAGCTTCATTTTCCGGAAAATTTCGCAAATGTGTTCCGGGGGTGTTTGTGTCGTCCACTGAATGCCCTATCGGCATCGGATGGGAAAACAAACTGACCACTGCTCACATCGAAACACATTATTCGACATGTTACTGACTTGATTCAGCCTCTATGTTGTAAAGAAGAGGTCCATTTGTGGTTTGTGCTTCAGGGATTCGTATCGCAATATGTTTAACGGTGAGAAACCGAAGCTGATTCCACTCAAATCGGATTCAGGAATCTCCATAAAATAGCATCAAATTGAAATGCGAAGTAATGGTACAAGCGAGCCAAACTTCCTCCCTCCAAATCCCCAAACTGTAACTAACAGCAACTTTTGGAATCGCTCATAAAACACTCGTATAAATACGGAAGCTCACTTTTTAGCACCATTTAGCAACTCATCAAATGGGTAATTAATTTCCAGCAAAGTAGCGATTTCCTACGGCTCTCAAGCGAATCAACCGTATGCCATCAATGAAGCTGAATTTTGCTGTCTGAATCTAAATGGATGGTATTCGAAAAGCGCACGTGGCAAAGTTTTTTACCAACAGCCTCATTTTATTCATAACATTTTGGGCTAGGCACTTCCTCATCCAACAGAGCGAATCAACAACCCGGCGCACAGAGGTCCAGTTTTCCGAAAAGCTGGCAAAAACTAATGTAATTGTTTTGCTATTCAGTGCAATTTTAAGTCTTATTTTTAACAATTGACAACTCTAATTAGTTTCAAGAGATATTTTTATTCTTGAGTTGAAACAAACTGTGCTGCTTGGGGAGCATTAAGTCCGCCGTTACGGCTGCAGAACGCGGACAGAAGGAATCACGGATTAAAGCGGAAAAGGCTGAAAAGGCATTGATCAGGAGACGCTTAGGATCCAACTACCCGCTCGGAGAAAAGAACGAGGAATACGCCAGGAGAACAGGAAGATCCCAAAAAGATGAGAAACGGCAGTGATTGCGTCAGCGAGCAAACTGACGGAAGTGAATGGCGCGCCGTGAAATCCCAAAAGGAGAAGAATGCAGCACTTAAGGAAAGGAATAAAAAAAGAAAGGAACCGAAGAAAAAGAAAATCGACGGTCACCTCGTGAGAGGTTCAAGGGCGATGCTCTTGTCATTGAGGCAAGTAACAAGACAACCTACGCGGCGATTCTCTGGAGAGTTCCACAGGTGAAGCAGCTGGGTGAAAATGTGGTGAGAACCAGGTGTATCCAGAAAGGAAATATGTTCTTTGAGCTCAAAAAAGATCCGTTGAACAAGAGTTCGACCTGGACAAAACGAGGCAAGTGTGAGAGCCTTATTCCAGAAGGCAGTGAGCGAATGTAGAGAACTGGGCGAGATCACAGCAGACGTGAGAGGTGCACAGTAGAAGCATTAACCTAAGAATGCTAATGTCGCTGCTGTTCGTGTTACCAACATCTAGTTTGCCACGAACTGACAGCGTGAGTACCGGGCATCAAAGTGTCAAATTAATTATAAAAATCAAAACAACGACATGGTTTTGAACAAACAATGAAAAACCATAATTTAAGGTAATAATAATTAAAATTAGTTTTGTGAGAACAGCGCTTCTAGCGTTTTACTACTAATATTTCTATTAGGTGCACTGGCTGAATCTGGCTGAGTAAATTATTCGCGAAACAGCACCGGCAAATGGTCGTCGGGCGCCTGTTGACCGGAAGCTTCCCACCATCTAATTCGCAGGACCGATCTCGGCATCTGCCCGGAGATCTTCCGCCGCCGGGAAAATCTTCGCCGGAGTAGGATAGATCAACCGCCATTCGTATCACCGCACAGTGCGTTGAATGTATGGAGATGCGGGACAAAAATCAAAACTGGAAGATCAAGCCATTTAAGCACCTTGGTATGAAAGGAAAAGTTTTTTTCTGGTGAAAAGAGCTGCAATTTGCATAAATGACATATATTATACGCATAATCGCAAAACTGTCCTAAGCGCCAATTCCATTATTTTCCAAGAAAACCCTTGTAATTTGTACTATTATTGCCTATAATGATGAAAGAAGTTATTTGCAAATTTATTTCTTCACACTCGTAGCTGCAAAAGTGACTTATACGCCTTTTTGCGAAAAAATGCGCATATTTTTAACATTTTCTAGTTTTTAATATAAAATTTGAATAAAATCTTGGAAACTTCATTTAAAATATATTATTTAAAACATAAACTTGCTCTGGTGTCTAGTTCAGCTTTGACCACATAGCGTTGCGAGATTTTCGGATTTTTTATCACAAACAACTTATTTTCATACTTGTGCTAATTAAGGAGTATACCGAAAAATAGTTGAAAATCTCGAAGAGTTGCAGGGAGTTGCAGCTGTATCTTTCAGACCTCTTAGAGGACACTCTGGGAAACATGTTTGTGAGTGACTTAGGGTGGAACTCGGTGGAACTTTTTTTGAATCTATAACCAAATACTAACATGTGCATTTCATAAGTTGGATTTCATAGCCAACTCATCGTGCCGATTTCTCATATTCAAAGTTAAAATTTGTGTGCTAATCCCACCAAATATACTTTACCAACCTTCAAACATGTTCTCTTTCAAATTTTGATTGAATGGATTGGTTTCAACACCCTCCGTACTAGTTGAAAGTAATGTTGAAAACATGCAACAAAATTAAGTTTTTCTGCTACTCCGACAACTGTCACTTTCAACGCTCGTTGTAGTCGTTTTAGTGCTTTATAAATCTCATAAATACAAGTTTCAATAGCCGATGTTATCTACTAACACTTGTGGATACTTATTATCGCCGAATAAAATAACTTGAAATTTGATTTTTGTCTATGGAGCAACGCACAGTGCACCGGCTTGAGTCGTCTTCGGTACTCCACCGGCCAATATCGAAGCATGTAGAAGCGCGTAGCCGCAGTAAGCTAGCTCCACCGTCGGGGACTTGGTCGAATGACATCGATCGTCACAAACCAGTTTTGGGCCGTAGGGTCGCTAGTGAACCGGAAGTCATCCTCCAATCGGAATCGCTGGACCGACTTAGGCATCCAACTGGTCAACCAGGAGAGCTCGAACAACAGCAGCGAAGATTGAGTCACCGTAGACCAATGAAATGCACATGAGCGTCCCGTAGAAGTTCAACAAGGCTCTGACGCGAGGCCAGCCCAAGGGAAGTATTGGTCGTCACCCAGAAAGCTGTCCAACGCACCGGCAAGTTCTTCTACCGCCAATTCAACAAAACGAGTAGCCGCAAAGACACCGTAGATATGTCGTAGTGAGAAGCGTTCGTGATGACATTAAGCTCCAACAGCGACTAGCAGAACAGCTAGAGGCTGAGATTGATGAAGTGCATGAGCACAGCCCTCCCGCGATGAAGTTGAGTGATGTAATTCCGGGGGAGATCGAGGCACAGGAGCAGTAAGGAAACTTTTTTAGTTGTTAAGCACGCCTAACGTGAGTCCCACACTATGCCAACAAACAACAGGCCAGTTTTCCGAAGCTTTTATGTACCTTAAGCCTGACTGGCTGCTAAAAAGGAATCGCTAAAGGAATATCTTGCTGATTCCTTGCAGAAATTTTCTACGCCGACTCCCATTTGAACTGACATTTCTTTTCAGCTGCGTACTGTGATCAGAAAAAAGCGCTTTCTTGATCGATTCCTTCCAGGAATTTCCCATGCATCAAGATAGGCCAAGAAATTATTTGTCAGCAGCGAATCAGGCTTTTCTATAAATAAAAAAAAACAGTCAGTATCTACTATGCTATGCTCTACGAGAACAAGAAAATTTTGGTAATTAAAAAAAAAGTTTTTAGCTCTAAACCATGGTCCAACAAACACATTTTATGGCTTAAATAGTAAAGCGTAGAAAACGCGGAATTCCTGCCATGATTTGTTTTCAATCTGGACCACTGTGCGCCGTCAGGCATCACATCATAGGTTCGTTGATTTCCTCGTTAGGTTTCGCAGCTGCTTCCACTCTGTAGCCCGAAAAGCCGTTGGAATCTTATTCGGTTGATGTGGTGCGGGAAACGAATCCGAGCTTGGTTAATTACAAAAGTTTTTCGGTTGAGTGCTTCTGCCAATTTTATCCGACTTTAGCGCCGAAACTTGCTCAAAGAGATAAAGACAATACTCGCCATCAGGGATGGAAAAGTCCGATTGCAAAAAATGGGTAAATGTTTTCTATTATGGAGAAAACTGAATGGTTAGCGCTCGGGTAGTCTAGATTATAAATTTCTGAAGTGAGTGATACAGTAGTTGAGGATAGTTCAAGCTTAAGAAGATTCATAGTTATATTAGTAATAATCATGATGTTGGCATTCTGGTTTTTACCACTGCAGAGTTATTAATTCCACATATCATCAAAAACCCTTATTCGTCCATCAGCCATTGCATTGGAGCACTCCAACGAACATGTCATCTTCCATCGTAAAATTAACATCCCCTATAAGTGTCACATGTAAATTGAAATTCATAATAAAGTCTCTTTTTCGCGACGGGGCCAGCTCAGTACGGGTGATTGACAGCGGATGGGTTATGACCAACCAAACACGATGTCATTTAACGATCGTGCTGCAAACAAAAATCCGTTCCGTTTACGATAAACCGTTAAAAATATTACGCGCACCCTTTACTGAGTCGTTTTAATGGAATGGAATTATCTTGAGTAGCGGGCGCAGGCAAATGAAGCGAGCTAAATGGGATTTTGAGTGGCTGAAAAATTCGTGGAAGTTCAGTTTTGTTCTTCCTCACCATGGACGCACTTTTTTCTCTCGACTGTTTACTGCTTTGCGGTATAATATAGCGATTAATTATGCGTCTACCTACTGGACGCAGCTTCTGTGGCAGCAAACTTTGCTCGTTTATTGATACTTTAGCCAAGGGCCTTGGGGTGATAAATTTGAGTTCTCCGCAAGCAACGTTGATGGAGGACATGAGATTCGCAACGTTCGTCGGAGAACGTCGTATATCGTGATGGGACATAAAATTGATAGCTCACTGTGACCTTCGAGGATGACAAAAGAGTTTTTGGGGTGTTTTTTTTTCTAGCGATTATAGGTTTGTATGCGTGACAAATTTAGTTAAGGGCAAAGTGTAATTCTTTATGCTATTCAGAGGCTGTCCATTAATCACGTAATAATATCGCACCCCCTCCTTTCTCGTGATAATAAACAAATTTTAAATTTCTTTGATCCGTGGTCTTTGGCGAGATCCCGTCTCTCCTAATAGATGACCACTTAATTTATGGACGACCCCTAATGGTCGTTACTTTCACTACCCAACAAGTGATCGAATTAGCCTATTTTGACATATCATAAACTGCCGCAAATCGCAAGTCAGTCCCATCTGTAAAAAGTAGGCATTGAGAAAACGGGCCATGATGTTTCCAAACTCGTTTTCCACAAAAAAAATCCAGACGTTTCGAACACGTTAAAATCGTAATGAAACTTTCACAATTTGCTATTCGCCACCATATCTCTCCGAAAAAAATATAAAGATGACCAAAATTTGGTTCTTTTTTGTGTTACACGGTGCGGAAATCTATAGTTGGACTGATATGCGGTTACTTTGCATTGTAGGACAATTTAAATTGCTGTTTTTCCCTTATTTTTCCGAACAAATTTTATTATCTCATTTGTGCAGTTGAATGAGCATTGTAATATATGCTGAAAACTGAACTCAACTCAATTTTGACAACAATGCAGATGGGACTGACTTGCGATTCACGACAGTGAATGCGTACCAAACTTATCGGTGGCTTTCAGTCTACAATCACTCAAGAACAGATTTCGTGCTTACTTCCGACGTTTCGTGCACATAAATTTCTCAAAATTGGGCTTTTTTAGCATATGTTAAAATTACACTCCTGTTGAGGTGGAAGAGGCAGCAGGACAATTCAGGACGCCTTTTTAGCATAACTCATATATTTAAGTAGATGAAAAAAACGAATTTAGTACTATAACATTTAATTCCACTAGAGTTTGTATCCTTTGACAGATACGCGTGTTTCGACCTCAACTGTAAGGCCGTCTTCAGTGTCGTGTACTAGACTCGACTTTGGTATAGTACTAAATTCGTTTTTTTCATCTACTTATAGGTATTCTTCTAAACAGCTCGAAGATTTATTATCACTCATATATTTGTTTGGAGATTTTTTTAAGTAACGGGTATGTTTATTTGAATTTAAATTTTAATTAATTTTAAGTTTCAATTATAAGCAATGCAATTATAACTTACGTTTGAAGACCCTATTTTAGTTTGTTGCGTTCTTTTGTCCTCCTTCTGTTTTCTGCAACCAATTTTATTTCCCTGTGTTGTACAATTTTTCAATAAATTTTTATTCAATAGTGCGTTACGGGCTTGGTGTCGTCGAACTATTTGGTGCAACGGCAGATGGTGAAAAATTTTCCCTCAAACCACTTTTTCCAAAACTCGTCCAGCAGGCTGCGGAGCTGGTTCCAAATAGCTCTGAGTGTTCGTCCACTTTGTTCTATCGGAGCTTGCGGCGATTGCACTACACCACTTGAGCTTAGCATATGGAAGTGGTTGGGTGTCAGCCCGTCATCTTCCTCCGACTCCAACGGCACGAATGTCAGCGGCCAGGAGTTGAAAATTCCTTTGACAATTCCTTCGAGCTCGATCAAAAGTTTTTGTAATGTCTCTTCATCCGGTGTTCTGCTGATCGATAGCGTTTCCAATGAAGATCTCACCGATTGTACCAAGCGTTCCTATACACCGCCCATGTGGAGAGCCGCCGGTGGGTTGAATCGCCATTGAGTGTCACGGTTGTGGAATGTTCCGACCAAGGTACGATTGACTGTCGCTGATTCTGCCAGAAGCTCCTTGCTAACTCTGGCAAAATTCGTCCCGTTATCACTGTAGGCACCTTTTCTGACTATGAATCGCCTGATTACCAGTTTGCATGATTCGCTTGACATACTGCTGGCCACTTCCAGATGTACGGCTGGTACCTTCAGGCAAGTGATGATGCGTATTAGAACAGGTCCACAGTGATCGATGCCAATGAACGTGATCGGACGGACACACAGAGTCACTATTGCGACGGGAAGGCGTGCCATTATTAGTGCTTTGGGAACAGCTCGGTACACTACACACCTTGAGCATTTCTTGGCTACCTTTCGGAATATGATCCTTAAACTGGGAATGTGAAAAAGCTGACGTAATTCGTTTATCACAGTTTCTTCATATCCATGAGCAAAACTCTGTTGGAAATACTCTACGCGTAATTAGGTGAGTCGATGCGTTTTTGGAAGGATGACGGGATATTTTGGTCCATATTGGACAAATTTTGCGAACCCATTACAACTTTCCAGCTTCTTTTTTGTCGAGAAACACTGGCAACTTCTTCAGCGGACAGCTATTTTCCAACCGTCTTGCTTGTTCAAGCGGTAATTCTAAGTTTTTTCGTACCGTTGACATTTCTTCCGGTAACCACCAACTTCCAAAGGGCGAGTTCTGCATTATGTAGTTCGTTTTTGAGAGCACGTTAGCACGGCACTCGTAGTCAGTTCTTTTTCGACATTGTGCAATAAACCAAAGTTCGTAGCAGCCGTTGATATTTGGAGTAGCGATGATAGGTGATCAGAGATTGCTAAGCAACACGATGGTGAACACGAACGGATCGCATTTATTCTGGAGTATCCAGTGGCGAAATCTCTTGCTTTGGCCATTCTGATTCGTCGTTGTAAAGAGATTCTGGTCCGATAAACCATCGACTCTCAGGCTGAAAACAGGGTCCCTTGCTCCACTCTGTGGCTTCATCCGCTACATTAAGTCGCGTTGGGATCCATCTCCATCCTTCCAAATTCGTTTCGTAAAGAATTTAACTGATTAGGTATGCTACAAAATGTTGATACTTCCGCTGGTCTGATCAGATCCAGGATTGCACTGTTTTAGAGTCACCCAAGAGGACACGACGGTTGATCGGTAGTTTGTGGTTCTCCTGTATCAAATTCATTAGGCGGACACCGATAACGACAGCCTGTAGCTCTGGTTGAGGGATTGTCATTGGTTTCAATGGTGTCACCTTTGTTCAGGCATTACAATCTCATCTGATCAAAGAGATCATCTCTGTACAGTTCAAAGATATTTTTTGCAATTTCTCATCGTAATAGGCTGTTTTTCCTCACGCCAATCTTACATGAAACGGCCTACTTTCCTGCACTGAAGTATGCAGTGCGGGAATAGTCATTACGCAACTGAAACCAGTGCTGTAATGATTCATTACGCAACGCTTTCTCATTACGCAACTGTTTTGAGTTGCGTAATGAATCATTACACAACAATTTTTCAGAAATTGTAAAACGATGGTGAATGCATTCCGATATAATTTCTGATACCCTCAAATGGTCTTCTACGAAATTGCAAAAAATGTTGTACGTAACTCGTTACAGAACTTGATTTTTACAGCACTCGTCATAATTATCCTACTCGGCAAGCCTCGTAGGATAAATTTACGACTCGTGCTGTAAAAATCATCATTCTGCAACTTGTTGTGTAAACTACTAATCCCTAATCGAAGAGCGCATTGAAATGAGTTAATCTTTCTATCTTGATTATCTTGACAACTTTCTGGTGTTATGATAAAATTTCTGCTTCACAGCTGGTTACTGGTGTTCAGTAACGTAATTTAAGATTAGTTATTCTTAACTGTTAAACATTTTCTTGGAAATAATAATATTTTGATTACGTAAAGAGTTATTTTTCTAACGTACTGCCTACTGATTAGAGTGCATAGACTAGTCCTTCAGTGTTCCGACGAATTTGAAGATCGAAAAAAAGGAACTGTTGCATGGGTTGATTGCAGTCGGCTATTGAAGCGTTTTTTTCACCACCATTTAGGCCTTGAACCTAGTTTAACCATATGGATAAACGTGGTTTTTGGCTTAAGCGAAGGTGAAAGAATTGGCCCTTGGAGATGATAAAAATGTAGCAAGTAAAAGTTTGTTTTACTAATGTATTCCATCAGCAGAAGACACTTAAAGCAATCAGTGGACCAGTGTAAGAATTTTCGTACGATAAAAAGATTTCCATTACAAAAGCGAGCGACTACTTTTCAACGCAAAAATGTATCTAAATCCATGCGTAAGACCTATGGTGAAGTTGTACAGTAGATCCGGTATTCTACATAGCGCACTATGCTACAAATGCCATCCGCATCCTCATGAATTTAGATAAAAATAGATGTTCATTCTCATTTGTAGGATGTTAGACATAAAATTTATTTATTTCGTATTTTTATTTTCCATAAAAATAAATCAGAACAGTAGTGCTAAGCGTAACCCTCTTTGTACTACTATTATGATAAAAAGCGAATTCCAGCTAATTATCAACTTGTTATCCATGAAAATCATTTTGTCGTTTGAAATATTCCGTCCTCGAGCGCTTGAAATCAATGTTTTAGGAAAAAGTGGTAATTAAGATTTCCAATAGGTAACTATGCAATGTGCAGCTAGAATCACTGGTTGGTTTCGCACAAAATCCATGTCAGTAAAGTGCTGCAAAACATAAAAGGTGATTAAAATGAAAATTTATTTTATTTCAAATCTATTAGTTCACTTACTTTCGTTGAGTGTTCGAATTGTTTTGTACTTCTTTCAAACGCTGTCACCGTTACTGTCACGCGGATTGCTGTGTCGAAAAGATTTTATCGAGCATCAAAAGAGTCAAAGATTTTCACAATAAAGATGATCAAAGAGCTCTAGATTATATTTGCTTATTCGATCCATATCTTGCTCAGATGATCGAAAGATGGGATAAAATGCAATGCCTGCCTTTGTTTTAGCGGAAACGAGTGAACATCGCACCTGCCCATGGTCAATCGACTATTTGGAAGTAGGCTGCGCATTGCATATGCTGCCTCACTTGCGTCTACAAACACGTGGAATTCCAATCTACGAAAACTATGAGGATCATATACCGAAAAATAGCAGCGAGGTACCTTCATATGGTTGAGATGATGAAGCGCCTCAACCCAACGCCGCCACTCAAAGACCAACTCGTTAGGAATTCTCTCGTCCCAGTTCACGTCGGAATCCCAAGTATCCTGAATTAGGCACTTTCCGTGAACAACATACTAACCCACAAGTCCGAGTGGGTCAAAAATACTCATCACGACTCTAAGGACCTGGCGCTTCGTTGGTATAACTTCTTTCGTCAACAGCTGGTGAACATCGGCTCGAAACTTCAAAGCAAACGTGAATTTGTCGATTTGTGGTAGCCAGGTCATTCCTAAGTAGAGTTTTCAAATTTCCCGGGATTTTATTTCCCGGGAAACGAGAAATAAATTTGCCATTTCCCGGGAAATCCCGGGATCCCGGGAAATTTTTTCAAAAACGTGAAAATAAAGCAAATTTGATGATTTTTTTAATTATTCTTATTTTTGTTTTATATGTAAACTTGTATGGTACCTACATTCTCTTTTTTGTAAGTAATTTCTTTATGTTTTTCAACAAAAATCTATTGATTTCGTTGTGTACGCTAGGCTTCAGAACAACACAAATGATATTGAGTCCATGTGGAGATTATTCTTGACAAATCGTATGAAGTTCAAATAACATGTACAGGACGGACTCAATTATCCGGGATTCGATTATCCGGACTTTTGGACTCGATTATCCGGAGTTTGTTCTTTGATATTCTTGTTTTTGAGATTTTTTTTGCATAAATTTGAGATAATTACAATGCAATATACAATATGAAAGGTTTTGCAGCTTTGGATGTAGGTAAAAAAAGGGGTTCAAAAAAGAGGTTTTTTGTATGCCGGTTAAAATAATTTCTTCCCAAGACCCCTAATGTTCCTAGAAAATACTTCTGGCTACGCCACTGCATTATATAAATAAAACAACAAAAAAAGATAATATATAAATTCTTTTAATGTAGATTTTAATTTTTATTTTAGTGATTCGATTATTAGGAAGATTCGATTATCCGGAGAGAAAAAAAAATCGATACAACGGTTAATCGAGTCCGACCTGTACCAAAATTAAATCAAACCTTTCAAGCACTAGAATAAAAACTAACTAGAGTCTAACGATGAAAAATGTGACGGTTAAATCTATGGAAACTTTATGAGCGTACTCAATTCATGGATGATCCCTCGAAAAATCCTGTATTTTGTATAACATATAATCTATTTTAAAAAAAATATCGTCAAAAAGCTATCCATTTTATCAACAACTATTTGATGACAAAAAAAACAACAAGTCAATATCGAAGTATAACTAGTGATCTAGTAAGGTCATTGGTTGGAATGATATGAAAAGTAAATTATACGATAGTTTTGGTTTGAAAATGGATGGTCAATCTTTTTTTTAATAGAACTACCCGGGAAATACGGGAATCCCGGGAAACAGGACATCATTTCCCGGGAAACGGGAATCCCGGGAAATCTCATTTCCCGGGAAATGATCCCGGGATTGAAAACTCTATTCCTAAGACTTGTCCTGAATCGATCAACTTCTCGTCAGCAGCTTACAGTCGAAGCTCGTTATAACGGCAACTTTCATAGCGACAAAACCTCTCTATAGCGAAATTTTTCGGTCCCTTGAAAAATATTTTAATGTTATAACTATTCTCTAAAGTGACATTTCTCTATTACGACGGTCCCTTGCGATGTCGTTATAACAAGCTTCGACTGTAAATTTTTCCGAGATCTGTTCCCCGAGCCGTCGAAGAACTTGTTTGGAATTTGAAAACCAATCCCGGATTTCGAAACCAGCGCTAATATTGATCTGCTTCACCTCGAGTGCTATGCGAACTGCATCTTCTACTGTATCGGAACTGTTCGCGTAATGGGTTTTCGTTTCGCGCATTTTGATGGGCGGTGCTTCGGAAAGCCCAAGCAAGACGCTTCAGAGAAGTTTTGCTGTTCGCGCTTTTTGAGTGCGAAAAGATATTCGTGTTCAATCGAGGATGGATTACCAACTGGTGAGCTCGATTCATGCTTATGATAACACATTTTTCATGAAAGCGTTATCGAAAGATTTTGTGCCATCGTGAAGCAAAATCATGTGGACAAAATAATGAGAAAGATTTTGCAGAAAAAGGGGGAAAATATTTCAAAACTGAGGGATCTTAAATATGGCAGTTCAGACGAATTGTTCAATCAAATTTGAAAAACAAATATTTTTATATGTAACGGCTCAATCACCTTACGGCATATTTGTTGATGTTTGCACGAATGGTGAGTGACGATTGGAAAATGAAAACTTGAGAAACAAGCCTGAAACTGGCCTATAATACGCACTTCTCCAAATCTGCGGGGCAAGTTTGACGCATTAAATTCAATTGGATAATCCATCTAAAAATTTTGTAACAAATAATTAAATCGATAAGAAGAGTATGAGATGATCGAAAATTCTCTTTTTTAAGTTGCCTTCTAAGAATTAGATTTTGAAATTTTTTGTTTATGTCCCAATTTTAGCAATTCCCAGTTAATGTAGTTATGTTGTTTTGTTGAAAACCATTTGATGATTAGGACTACTTGTCGCGACTCATAAATGTGGGTAAAATTGAAAGTAATTTTCGATTACAATAGATAAGTATTGATTTTGTTGATGCAATTTTAAAGAAAACTTTCCGTTTTACGGCTGAATAAAAAGTTACCGCAGCTGTCACATCACTGATTTACACGGATTTGTCATCAATAGGCTTGATACTTTGGAGCGAACAGTGCTTCGTGAAGCCCAAGTACGTTTTTCTGGGCAGTGCTTCGAGGAAGTTCAAGCATTCGTGTTTTTTTTTTATCTTCTCATCAGATCGATTTTTAGCGTGAAAGCAAAACTGCTACTTGCATCTCCAGAGTGATTTCTTTCTCAGTTTGTCTGCATACGTTAAGTGGAGCTGAAAGTTGATTGTGGCATCTCAGTCAAAGATGAAGGATCAATTGGTGAGCTCGTTTCATACTTTTATTTCAACTACCTACACATTTTATCGTTACAACGATGGGATGTGAGTATGATTTTTCAACAAACTATGAATGGTTCATCATTGTGAGTGTCTGCATAAACTCTTATAAATAAACTATTTATGTTTTATTTTATTATTATTTTTTATATTTTTAAAACACGCCTGTTCTATTACTTTTACTTTAGAAATTAAAAAAAAACCTTAGAATGGTTCAACACTAGGGACTTGCAAAAGGTTCACATTATTCAACAAACTTTGAATGATTCGTCTTTGTAAATGTCGCCATAAGAGTGTTCTGTGGTGGTCCATCCAATCTAGTTCATTTTTTTCTTTTCATATGAGTAAAATATGATAGCACATGCTTCGTTCCAACAGCGGTAGAAATGTTGCGTTTAGGTATTTGTTCAACTACTTTGAATGGCTCATATGTCATTTGAAAGATCTAAGTGAGACAAGAAAAAGTTGTAATGGGGTCAAAATATTGGTTATGGGAGAAAAAAGTTATGCCGCATGGATTTTCTATGCATTTTATTACTTATTTTTGTTATATTTTTTATCGATATAAAATGAAAACATATATTTTTTAAGCACCTATATGATGATTTAAAGCTCTATGTTTTAAAGAAGTGAATCAGAACTTTGATTCAGAAACAAAAACATTACATGGTGATGTTAGACCGTAATAAAATTGAAAATCATTGTAAAATACATGTATTCAGTAGAGTATTCTACCAGACCTTGCTACCCACATTATACTTATCACAATTCTTAACTGTTTTTAGCAGACTTATACGATATGTTTTGTTCGTAATAAGGTAATATTACGACTTTTATTCAAATAAAAAAGTCAGCCTTATTCGATGAAAAACAATTGGGAAACAGTGGTGAATGAAAAGTGTGTGGTGTCTCATAAGAGAACTGATTGTAATTCATTTTACTGAAGTATATATTTCTCCAGAACGGATATTGCAAAGAGATCAATAAAACCATCAGCTCTACCTCAATGAACAACATCATCAGCATAAAAAAACGTTAAATGGGAGTTGAAATGCTCATTTGAACTTATCAGAAGCAAATGCGAAGTTTTAGGATTTCATGTGTTTAAACCAATGACAATCTAGCTCGTTAGTATAAACCATCTGACACTTCAAATGTCGACATTATTTTCTTCTGCTTGGAAATTTTCCATATCAATCGGGAACATAATATTTATAAGCATGTTTATATCTCACGAACAATTGTTTATCATAGTCCAACAACTAATGAAAGTGAAACTTGTAGCTCAAAGATTCTCCCCATTAACAATCGTCCCTTGCAGTACCTTTTGTGAAGATGCAGAGGAACACATGGTCTCCAAATAGCAAAAGTTACTCAATAATATACCTTCCCTCAAACCCACCTTACCGTAAGGACGTGGCCGACGCCGTTATTGATCCTGTATAAATAAAGGCACCATATTATGCACAATGAAGAACATTATGGTCAATTCCAGAAGAACTTCTAGTTGATTCTCTGTGCATCTTCTATGACTTCGGTCAATCACGGAATAGTAACCATTGATATATATTGTTATACTATGCTAAGCTTAGTTATATGTAGAAAGAATAATTTAACGACACTCGGCACAGTTACCCAGTGAACCACGTATCGTATAAGAATGTGCATCCAAAATCACATATTCATGCGTCCAAAATCAGAATCGCACAAGATGCCAAATTAAGCGTTATCAATGTGGACACATACAACAGTACCCAATACGATTCATAAACAATGACAACAAAACATGTCGTAAATAGTGCAACATAGAATCACGTTATGTTATATAAACTGACAGATCATATATCAATCCAGTAAGCATCGTATGAAATCGCAATAACTTAGCAAAAATTGCCACCCAAACTTTGTCTATCTGCTGACGATGGGCCTCAAAGAACAACAAAGTATGTGTCGCTGTACATGAAACATGTATTAACATTGGCAAGTAACCCTTGGTGGTACAGTGGTAAGGTGCCCGATTCCTGATCCAGAGGTCCCGTCTTCGAGACTTACTGGAAACTTTTTTTTTTTTTTTCATCCAAATTTTGTGGCATCGTATATCTGATCCCAGAAAGTCCGAAAAAGTCGTGCCAAGTACGCATATAGCCTCCACTTTGGTAGGTATATAACCTTTTCGTGCACTCTATACGATTGAATTGATTCATATAGAATGATGTAGGGAGACTTACGGCTTCGGCACCATTCGACTATTGTTGGCAACCAAATTTCAAACACCAAATATACAGTATTATTCTATCAAAACACATCAGTGGAAACATTCAGATGATTCGTTGTTCTGCCCGCTTCCCGCTGGCGAGATTTCCGAGACTGAACAAACGATATCGCCGGAGATGTCATCAATTCAAATGAGCACGCCTCGAAATGCGACTGATTTGGAACTGCCGAAGAGATTCACCAGCAGTTGTTATGGGAAAGTTGCCGAAGAGATTGAGGCTGCCGACAATAGTCACACTGACAAGGGATGTTCGCAGAGTTCTAAAAACGTTTCCAAAAGCATTTTGACAAGTCTGTCGGTGTGAATCGATAGCGGATTGAGCAACGCATAAATGTAAATAGACAAACACGGAATTTGTCTGCTGATGTCCGAGAAAATTACAAAAGAAGTACGGCATCGGCTTAAGCTGCCGAGAATACGCAAGTTCCCCTATAACAAAAGTTATACCAACCAAAATGTTGACTGGGTAGAGCAACAATTATTGTTGGTGCACAACATTTCCACATCCTTTTCCTCGTGGAAGTTGCCCGTGGGCTTTGCTCTAACCGGCATTAAATATTCAGCTCTATTCTCACTTCTTCGGTTGAACTGCGGTCGTCGTTTATTTACGCCAAGTTATCTGTGGTAGGGTGTATTGAGAGAAATCTGGAACTCGGCCGCCAGACGTTTTGATGGAGTAGGATTTCCGTTGCGCTCTCGTTCTTATTTGGGAGTATCTCTTTCTTTTCGGATGGACCTGCCAGTTGCCAGAAGTGATGATGGCGTCGGGAAAAGTTATGCTGCCTTTTCTTCGATTTATTTACCAGCAACAGAAAGTGAGAAAGTTGTTGCTACTCTTTGCGGTTGGGAACTTGTTGAGGTAAACAAGGTATATTTTGGTAGTTTTTGCTTCCATTTCGTCAAAGTATAGAAACAGAACATCAGTGCTGGTGCAGATCTTTTCTTCGCTAGTATGCATCTCATTAGACATTCGGAAGACATGTTTATCAAACTATAAAGTACTCCAACCGAACTTTACGTTTCAGACAAATTTTCAAAATTTCATAGCATACTACGATGATAGAAATGCATCAAAATTCAATCATGTCTTAACATAATTTTGATGGAAAATATTTACATTCAGCATCGCTAAAACTGCTGAATATTAATATTACGTTTTCATGCTGTAGATTTTCTTCATTCTCTGGCATGAAGATATACGTTCATTGCATTGGAAAATATGCATTGACTTCATAGCTTCTACCATAAGTTAGCTGTTCCATAGTACAGTTTCCATTTTCCTTTTTTCTATATTCCGTTGCAGGACCAGCGAAGGAAAATAAACCGTTCCAATATGTTTTCGATCCCGATGCCACTGAAAGATCGAATGTGTAATAAAACTCCTGGTACATTTATTGGCTATTTTGGATGTATGTGCTAAGTGCTTTACATATGAATAGGATCGTGTGACTCCAGGCAGTCGGTAGCTAGAGAAAATGCAGGAAAAGAAGCTTAGAATGGAAGATTCCAGCGCTTAAAAAGACCAAATGGAATCAACCGAGAAATGTGCTCTCGGTACCAACCAGGGGACATCGAACTATGAACCGAATGAATGTTGAATCAACTGGAATTAGAACGGTTCTTTCAGACGAAAAATTGAGATAATCGGATGTGTGATTGCATTTCAGCATAAGTGAAACCGTAGATGAATGGAGCTCGATAGAAAAAGAAATCTCGACAAATGATTGCTATATGTTGGGAAAATAACTGCAATGCAATATGTTTATCGGTCGTACGCTGAATTTGAAACTACCATCTTTGAGGAAAATTGCCGAGAATTGTTTGTTAGTATGAGTAATACCTTATGACTTCAAAATTTATCCAAGTATTCCTGAAAAATGTTAGTAATGCTTTCTCGCTACCTATTACAAACTATGTAATTTCTTTAGAAAATATCCAGAAAAAAACACAAAAAATATGGATTTCTTACTTAAAATATTTAAACATTGATTTGGGGATTCCTCAAAAAACGAACTTCCATTGTGTTGGCAAAAATACTTGAAGAGATTTTTTGTTTTTACCATCGTCGTTCCTTTATCAGTTTTAATTTGGGATTCATCAAAGTCAAAATATCCATTTGAATTCTGGACAATTTCTAAATATTCCAAGAGAAATGTATGCGAGTTTTTCTCTTTGAGTCTTAAATGGATTTTTTATGATATTTGAACTTTATTTGCGGTACAAATTGTTAGTTATGTTTTGCCTAATTGTTCATATTTTTAGTGGAATACGTTTTAAAACTGCATGATGCCTGACTGCTAATTAACTGACCTTTATTCATTTTCAAAGACTATTGGTTAACATAGAGTAGAAAGTTTTGGCAGCGGTTCAAAAATTAAAAAAAGAAAAAGAAAAATGATGCGGGAGATATGCTGAGCTGCTTAACACTACAGTCATCGCGCTGTTGTATATTGTACTACACTGCTGAAGAAACCTCGCTTTTCATTCACAACAACAGCGCGGTGGTTCTGACGGTCGCAAACCGCGCGACGACTGGAAGGTTAAGCAAGCTTTGGACAAATACTGAGAGAAATTTACAACGCAATTGCAGTTGGTACTGCATAAATAATAATAATTTCCGAAACAATGCTGATTTTTTTAGGTATAGGGTGTAAGTATGGGCACGACTTCACTATAATGCTATTTCAAGATTAGTGCAGGTAGAAATTGTATTACTACACATTTGATTCTTGCACTCATCAAGAAAAGATTTGGAATTTTGAGCGATTTATTTTGTACAAAATTAATTTAAGCTAGGGCAGTACCCTTTTTCTATTACAGTTGCTAATTTTAGTATATGAAATTTGCACAGAAACAAAAAAAAAACTGATCGTAGCTCTGGTCAATATGGGAGTGGTCCTTATATTCACATTAAAACATGTAAACCCAAAGTATATCTGAAATGTTTTATTTTTATTTGTACCTTCGATTGTGATGATAATAAGGTGTAAGAATGTGTCAAAACAAAATCTGAAATAACTCAGCTTTTGATCGGAATGTTTATGTACAATTTTAATAATATATACTTTCCAGGTATCAAATGCTACCAACAAAAATAAATATCTGGGACAAGCAGTTTATTTTGAATAAAAAATCGGAAAAAAAGCTTAATAATAAAAAGGCAAAATACAAAACTCTCAATTAATGTTGTCATGGAATATAACTTATTAATTAGTAAGTATAAATAGTATTTTAATATTTATTATAACTCTCGATCATATTTATTCTTATTTGTAGGTAGTATCAATGGTGAATAGTGGAAAACCGCTTTGTTCCTTTGGTGGGGCAAAAGTTCGACCTTAGTGGTATAATCAAAGTTTCCAAGAAAACAATAGCAGCTGGAACAAACCGATGACCTCTACCTGGTTCCTTGCTGAATATTATTTTCGCAATTCTTTCTTCCGACATTCGTACTAAGTGACCAGCCTACTGAAGTCTACCGTATTTTACACGATTGATAATATTCGCATCTTTGTACACTTGGTACAACTCGTGATTCATGCGTCTGCGCCATACTCCATTTTCGAGTTTCCCACCACTTTACGCTCGAAAACACCGACAGCTTTCCGGTCTGACTCTTTCAACGTCCACGCTTCGTGCCCGTAGAGAGCCACCGGAAGAATCAATGTTTTATACAGGACTCATATTGTTTCCGTTTGCAAGCTGCGGGACCTAAGCTTTTACGTAGTCCGTAAAAGGCCCTATTCGCAGCCGCAATACGTCTTTTCACTTCACGGGAAACGTCGTTGTCACATGTCCAAAACAAATTCTTCAACAACTTCAAACACATCCCCATCAAACACTACCTCAGCACCGACACCACCATGCCTGACTCTATATCTACCTGCAACAATGTACTTCGTTTTGGTAGAATCAATTGTCAGGCCTATCCTCGCTGTCTCCCTCTTCAGAAGCACGAAGGCCTCTTCCACTGACCTGCGATTGATTCCAATTAGGTCTATATCCAGCCCTGTCGTCCTGCTTAGTCGCGCTTAGTCGACGACTAAGAAGCTTTTCTCAGATTATTTGTCAGAAATTTTCTCACGAAGTCATAAAAAATGTAGGTAATGTGATTGAGCTCTCCGAAATCAACAACAATATAACGCCCCTTGATACATCTTTAGTATGAGTTGAGGAGCATGTAACCGCCCTGCAGGACACCAATCAAGATTTACGTATCAACGTCCTGGAGTAATTTGATCTTATTTTATTTAGATCAGATACATCTTGACGCCCTGTAGAACATCAATTGAAAAATCCAGGCTTATCAACGCCCTGTATGATATCAATCGAAATTGTTAAGCGATATCAACGCCATGGAGGAATTTGACCTTACCTTATTTAGATTATGAGTATATTAACGCCCTGTAGGATATCAATTGAAAATTCCAAGCTTAATCAACGCCTTGGAGTGATTTGACCTTGTCTCATGTAAATCAGCAGCATCTCAACGCCCTGTGGGGCATCAATAGAAATTGTCCATATGTATAAACACCCTAGACTAATTTGACCTTGTCTTACGTAGATCAAGTGCACCTTCATGCCCTGTATCGATTGAAAATTCTAAGCTGTGTCGCCCTGGAGTAAATTGAACTTGTCTCATATAGATCAACTGTACTTAGCGCCCTATGGGACTTCAATAAAAAATTAACTGTATAAACGCCTTTGATCAATTTGACCCTATCCTATTATTAAATCAGCTGCATATAAAACCCTGCGTGACATCAATAGCTTCAAGCTCTATTAACGCCCTGGAGTATATTGGCATAACCCTATATCGATCAGGTTCATCTTAACGTCCTGCGATATCCTGCTGGCAAATTGTAAACTGTACAAACACCCTGGAGTAATTTGAACTCATTACTTTTTTTCTATCTCGGAACCAACGGCTTTAATTCCCTTCCGAAGTAAGTCGTCACTATAACTTTTACTTTAGAAGTGAATATCTCGGAGATTCCCTGTAGGACATCATTTAAAAATATCAAGCTATATCAACGCCCTTGATTAATTTTACTTTATCTTATGTATATCAGATGCACCTTAACGCCCAGTTTGACATCAATTGAACATTCCAAATTGTATCAACGCCCTGGAGTACTTTGAAATTGTCGTATGTATGATAATTTTAAATTTCAAGCTGTATCAAAACCCTGAAGTAGTTTGACCTCATTCCATGTAGATCAAGTCACCTCAACGCCATGTAGGACACCAATTAAGGGATTGTTCAAATATTACGTAACGCATCAGGGGGAGGGAGGGGGTCTTCCATTATGTTACGGTCCATACAAAAAAAAAAATTTTTCCATATAAAAGCTGTTACGTGGAGGAGGGAGGGGGTTCAAAATTGACAAATTTTGCGTTACGTAATATTTGAATCGTCCCTAATAATCCAAGCTTTAGCAACGCCCTTGAGTAATTCAACCTTATTTCACGTAGTTAAGAAATAGAAACGCTTTGTGTGCCATCAATCGATCAAGGTTTATCAACTCCCCGGAGAAATTTGACTTTTTCACATTGATCTCTGCAAGATTTGAAGCAATTTTCTAGTGTATCGACGCCCTGGAGTAATTTGACTTTATCCTATGAAGATCAGGTGAATCTTAACAACCTGTTCGACATCAGAGGAATATTCCAAGCTGTATCTACGCCCTGGCCTAATTTAACCTAGTGCTATGTAGATCAGATGCATCTTGCCGTCATTTATGACATCAATAAAAATTATTAGGATATATCAATTTTCTAGAATAATGTTACATTGTCTAACGTAGATCACCTGCATCTTCACGCCTAGTCATACAATCGAAATTGTCAAGATATATATCGACGCCCCGAAGTAATTGATCTTGTCTCATATAGACCATCTTAACGCCTGGTAGAACATCAATTGCATATTTTGAGCAATATCAACGACCATACTCCAGGGCGTTTATTGACTTTATTCTATGTACATTAGGTACACCTCAACGCCCTGTACTACATTAATTAGAAATTCAAAGCTTTATCAATACCCTGCAGAAATTAAACTTAAGTCCTCATAGATGAATTGGATCTTAACCCTCTGTATAAACGCCCTGTAGTAATTATACCTTATTTCACGTAGATTAGGTGCACCTTAACGTCCTGAAGATAACCATTGTTTTTGCTGTATGTATGTAAATCAACTGAAAAGTACTGTTTGAGTAGTGTTTGATCCTTCGACCTTGACGCTTGCTCCTGCGGGGGCGGGTGATGAGGGCAGGATCAAACATGTCGCGCGTCGGTCGAGTGAAGTGAAAAGTGGCGTGATCCGTTAGTTGTGTTTGATCTATTGATCGCATCGCTTGCTCTTGCGAGGGCGAGCGATGAACACTTGTCCGGCGTACATTGCGATTATCGAATTATTTCGCGAATTCGGTTAGGCGTAATTATATCATGGATCGCATCACCTACCATTGGTGACTCCCAGATCTATACTTTACCCACTAACCCAATATCCTGTCCATGACAACCGTGGAGATGCAGAGGTGATCTCGGTCTCTAGTAACAACGGTAGTCGCACTAACATTCCTTCCCTTCCCCGATGACCGTAAGGACGTGGCCGGCGCCGTTATTGACTTTTAAAATATGAGCTCTCGATTTGTGCACATTGAAGAATGGTAAGCTAATCCCAAGCCCCATTAATTAATTCCCTGTGCAACTTCGATTGTTCTGGTCAATCACGGAGTAGCAACTACGAATTGTACGGTCATCTATGCTTATGCTTATGCTTAAATCAACTGAAAAGTACTGTTTGGTCCTTCAATTATGTCATCTGTCATATCTTGCGGGAACGAGCGATGCAATCAGGATCAATGGTGATAAGCGTATTGTTTATGCCGATTAGAATTGTGAAAGGTTATTATATCACGCTACAGAAGCCATGCAAAGCAAATCACAGTCAGGAAAATACTACTGTAAGGGAAATGCCTTGAAAATAGTAAAACACCCGTTGCAACTTAAAATTACTGTAGAAAAGTGCTCAATTTTCCGCATTCACAGCCTAAGATGACTCTACTGATTAAGAAAATTCATGCCAACATTGGCTACTTGATGAGATTCACGTTTTCAAACTATTGTAGTGATCTCTCCTCACGGGATCTTCGCAAAATTCAAGCCTACTTCTATCATTATTCGCAGCCCTGATGTCCCTACCAGCAGCTTCACTTTTTACCGCAAGTAAAAAAATTCTAATCGCGACAACTTTTGTGTTTCTCGGTATTTTTGCACCATTTTTTCACAAGTTCTCAAAAACTCTTCTAGTTTGCGAATCCGTGTCGATATTGATGATTGGTGATCTGGTTTTAATGATATTCCAATATTCCTTGGGGGACCTACATTTTCCATATAAAATGTCTTAGGCGGTCATTTTGTTTTACGTCAACTTATCGAAAAAATAAAATGTGGGCTATATTATGCCATGTTATAAGGAGCTACTATGAAAAAATCATACAAATTGGTTAAGTATTCTTAGAGATATCAGAAAATTACGATATGATGTTTTTTGAAGTTTTAAAGATCTTTATTTGGCAAGCGTGGTACCAGACACATAAATGCTCATTACTCAAAGACGGCTGCACCAAATTGCTTCATTTTTTCACAGCATACTCTCATTAGTGTATTGTTCCAAAGAGTGTATATCCTAATAAGATAAAAATTCTGTAGCCTGAGATATGCACGTGGGTCATGGGTATGCGTCGGTCCCCCAAGGAATTTTGGAATATCTCTGGATCAAGATGACCAATGATCAATGTTGACGCAGATTCTAAAACTAGAAGAGTTTCTTGAGAGTTTGTGAAAAAATGGTGCAAAAATGCCAAGGAACAAAAGAGTTATCGCGATTTGAATTTTTTCTTGTGGTAAAAAATGAAGCTGCTGGTAGAGGGGTTAATTAATTAATTTATATTGGTGAGTTCATTCCGGTTGAAATGTCTTTCTTTATTTATTTTGTAATATTTATATTTAGTTTCATATCAAACACCAAATAATTGTGATGCTTTTTTCGAATGTCGTTTCCGCGTTTGGTTTAGAGTGGGCCGAGGGCCCCGGGGCGCAGTGGCTGTGGGCCATACACATTTGAGGGGCCTTCACAAATATTTGTGTTGTAAGTTATTCTTCTTGTTGTTGTTCAATCGATTGCACTCGTGAGAGAACTGAGCCTTCTAATAGCTAAAAGCATTGAAATCATTAATATTTATATGTATATAAAACATCATGAATTCTGATTTCCTACAAATCTACTCAAGTTTGTAGGCCTCCAAAAATCTAGAGCTCACCAATGCTATTAACACATTTTTTGCGATCTGTGTGAATGATTCTTATTGTCATCCATTTTAGAATTGATACAAAGACCTTCTCTATTATAATGCATGAGTTGCAGGCTAAACTGCCATTAAAGCTATACATTTTTTAGAGTTCAATGTTTAAAATATTCTGAAAATCACTTATTTTATAGAATGAGCAGGCCAAAAATTTCGATTTTTTATTAATAATATCAATTTACTGTTATGCCCGGGAGGCTCAAGGCGAGGGAAAATAAAAGGTTTCAAACTTGGGTACAAACAAATAAAATTCAAAATAGTAAATTTTATGAATTTTAATTTTGTTTTTATTTTGAACAGTGACAGTAGGGAAGGTGTACCAGTTATGGCCATAGTGGTTCCCTTTTTGACCATAAGTGAAATTTTGATGACTTTCACATTTTTATCTTTTTGAATGTTTAAACATTAAGATATATCTTAAATCTTACTATTACAACACACACCAAATTTCAAAATTTGAAGATATTCAAGTTATCGCGTATGACGACATAGGGAACCACTATATCCACAACTGGTACACTTGGTTGTGCTACTTTTCCCCGAATGTCGGTTCCCCGAATGTCGTTTCCCCGAACGCCAGTTTCCCGAATACCATTTTCCCGAATATCCCGTTTCCCCGAATAGTCCACTACGTCGAGAAGTTGTTGGCTCTCATATTTGTCATAACTTTATACATTTCAGGGGGATTAACGTACTGGTCATCTGATATGCCCCCTTCTTTATTAATTGGCGGTTCTTACAAATTTTACCGTCCTCAACATTTGTGGCAACATGTGTATAGTCGAGAATGGCCAAATACCTCCTTCTTTTGATTGTTTATCGTTCTTTTTAATTAACTATCCTTCTACTGAAAACTATTTAGCACCTATTTGAACTGCTACACTTTCCGGGAAAACGAGTCATTCTGGGAAACGGGTCATTCGGGGAACTGGCGTTCGGGGAACCGACATTCGGGGAAAAGTAGCACAATCGGTATACTTACCCTAAATCGAAATGTCTTCAGGTATTATTTTTTAAATCTACCAAAAATCATCCAAACCTTTTCTTGGGTGACCTTCAATAGTTCAGCAGGGTATTTCTTTTGAAATTAAGGTTAAATTTATATGAAATTATGACAAAAATTTTAGAAATTCTTTTTCATAAAACATATCCAGAGGTTCCTCTAAGATCTCGTTGGAAAAACAGGTTAATATTTCCAAGAATTCGTTATGGAACTCTTTCAGAATTTCTTCAGAAATTCCAACAGGATGTTTTCAGAATCTTCATAATCAACAAATCCAGCGAACCTTTTCTATCGTTTTCATTAGAGTTTTCAAATTTCCCGGGATTCGATTTCCCGGGAAACGGGAAATAAAATTTTAATTTCCCGGGAAATCCCGGGATCCCGGGAAATTCTGAAGAACGTGAAAATAAAGCAAATTTTCTTATGCAAATTATTCGTTTTTCGTGTAGGGTCGGTGTTCCCTTAGTAGACAGTCCCCTATAGTCGCACTAGTGGCTTTATACGGCCGTTTCTAAGCTCTCTTGCATCTATAGCAAACCTATTGTTCCTATAGTAGCACTACTAAGATATACTATTTTTCCACAAAACAAAATATTTAATTAAATAAGGACTTTTTATATAAATCGAAAGCTTTTGATCTAAACTTCAAAAGAAAAATATCAAAGTTTTTCAGAAAACGGTTTTGATTTGTATTTTGCTTTGTATTATAGGCACATGTGCTTCAGATGCCGAAAAGAAATGAAGTTATTCTTGATAAATCGTATGAAGGTAAGAATAAAATCCAATTTGAGTCTTTATATTAAAAATTTTTACTGTTACATCCATGAAACCTTTATAAGCCTACTCAATTCATGGAAAAAATCCCTCGAAAAATCTTCTTTTTTATATATCATATACTCTCTCGTCAAAAACGATATCCATTTTATGAACAACTGTTTCATTACGAAAAACAAAAAATCAGCATTGAAATATAACTAGTGATGTAGTGAGTTCATTGGTTAGAATTATATGAAAAGTAAATTGTGCGATGGTTTTTGTTTGAAAAAAGATAGTAAATTCTTTTTTTTTATAAAACTACCCGGAAAATATGGAAATCCCGGGAAATACGGGAATCCCGGGAAACAGAAAATCATTTCCTGGGAAACGGGAATCCCGGGAATGAAAACTCTAGTTTTCATACAGAAAATCTACAGTAAAATAGCTTCGGGCGTAAAACCACTATAATATTACTTGTAATAATCTACCTGGCGTTCCTATATAGTTGTCAATTCATTCAGGGTTTTTTACAGAAATTGCCGCAGAGATTCCAAAAATTTCTACCCGGAATTTTTCAAGAGTTCTCACAGAAAAATTCTAAGAATTTATCTAGGTTTGACCCAAGAATTCCACTGAGTATAACTCTGGACATTTTCCCCTGGATTTTGGCGTACCCTTAGCCAAGCAATCCCGTGGTTTTTCACAAGTATTCCTTTACCAATAACTCCAGGGATTCTTCGATTTTTTCACTAATTATTTTACATGTTTTAAATACATCATTTGAGATTTATTTGAGGAATTCTCGCGGAACATTACTAAAAGACCTATCTAACATTGAGAGGCTCTCTTTGTTTACTTTCTCTTTCATTAATAACTGAGTCACATTAATCTCTTCTGTTGCGTTTTTTGTATGAAATGCTAGTCAAGGAAAGTGACTTTCGATCTATAGTGAAAAACTTCCCAAAATCTTTAGTGTTCCACTGTTATAATCGAAAGAGAACGAGAGAGGAGAGAATCTCTCATTTGTACATAGGTCCTTTAGTAATGTTCCGCGAGAATTTTTTTCTGGTTTTCATCTTAGAAATTTGCATTCCTCAGATAATTTAGTGATAACAATCAAAGATTTCCCCGGAAACTCTCACCGGTTATTATTTTCAAGAATTCATTCAATTTTTCATGTAAGATTTCATTTGAGACTTCTTTTATAAGAAGATTCTGAAAAAATCCAAAAAATCAAGGAATTTTGACAATCATGACAACAGTTTTTACTTCAGAAGAATCTCTGCATATTTTTATCAACAGCTGAACAGCTCGGTAAAATAAAATAAAAACATAATTCCGTTAACAGATTCCCGTGATTTTTACCAAATACTGTCAACATTTACCGTAATCCGTTAATTTGTTTTACCAAGCTGTTTCTTCTTCTTCTTGGCATTACGTCCTCACTGGGACAGAGCCTGCTTCTCAGCTTAGTTTTCTTATGAGCACTTCCACAGTTATTAACTGAGAGCTTTCTTTGCCAAAGTTGCCATTTTCGCATTCGTATATCGTGTGGCATGTGCGATGATACTCTATGCCCAGGGAAGTCAAGGGAATTTTCTTTACGAAAAGATCCTGGACCGACCGGAATTCGAACCCAGACACCTTCAGCATGGCTATGCGTTGTAGCCGCGGACTCTAACCACTCGGCTAAGGAAGGCCCCTACCGAACTGTTTGGAATTTCATTATATATAATTTATTATAGAGGTTTTGACCAATGTTATTCGCCTCTGTTTGTTTGGAAAGTATATTAAAGTATTTGTGATACATGAAATTTGTAAACGTTAAAACATTTGTAATATTTCTCATGAGACGACATCATTGAGGCCTAGGAGTAGAAGCGCCCTCTGGGTTATAGCAACGCCCCCCTCAAAAAGGGATGACTAAGAAGCTCAAATTTTACGACGACAGGGCTGTCTATATCGTCCGCAAAGCCAAGGAGCATGTGCGACCTTGTGATAATAGTGCCATTTCTCTGCACGCCAGATCTCCTAATAGCACCCTCGAGTGCCATGTTGAACAGTAAATTCGAAAATGCTTTTCCCTGCTTCAATCCGTCTAACGTCACGAACGTGGTTGACACCTCGTCTGCGATCCGAACACTTGATTTCGAACCATCCAGCGTAGCACGTATCAGCCTAATTAGTTTCGCCGGAAAACCATTTTCAGACATTATCTGCCACAGCTCATTTCTTTTCACTGAGTCGTATGCCTTGAAATCAATAAACAGATGGTGAGCCTGCAAGTTATACTCCCGGAATTTGTCAGGGATCATTCGCAAGCAAAACATCTGGTCCGTTGTCGAACAGCCCTCACGAAAACCAGCTTGGTATTCGCCGACGGAGGACTCCTCGAGTGGACGCAGTCTGTACGCCGAATTCAGCAGGGTAATTCCTTTGTAATTGGCACACTCCACTCTGTGCCCTTTCTTGTAGATTGGGCGGATGAGGCCATCCAACCAGCCGGTGGGCAATTCTTCGTCCTCCCATACCTTCAGAAGTACTCGGTGTATCGACTGGTAAAGCTGCTCGCTTCCGTGCTTGAGAAGCTCGACCGGGATCTCGTCCTTCCCAGTAGTCTTACAGTTCTTCAGCTAGCTGATAACTTTTATAACTTCTCCTATGGTCGGTGGGTCCACAGCTTGATCGTTGTCATCTATGTTCATCCTTTTCATCGCTACATTTCCAATTGCACCGTTCAACAATTGCTGAAAGTGCTCCTTCCACCTGGCAGCCACCGCCGTTTTATCGGCCAGCAAATTCCCTTCTCGATCATTGCACATGGCGGGCACTGGTACGGTATTGTGCCGCGCACCATTGACCGTTGCATAGAATCTCCGCATATCATTCCGGTTCATGCTTTCTTGAGCGTCAGCTACCACACTTTCTTCGTGCTGCCTTTTCTTTCTGCGGTTGATTCGCTTTTCTTCGGCTCTCGCTGCCCTGTACCGCTCTCTGTTCTGTCGGGTACTGGCCACAAGCATACGGCTTCCGGCGACATTCTTCATGTCACACTGAAGCTTACGCAACATTTTTAACACTCAAAGTTTGCATGCAGACTAAGTACCGGCGGATTGTTTAGTACCGACATTTCTAACAGTATTGCTAACACCTTCAAAAACTTGTAATATTTCTATGCAAAACTGACCTTCATAAAAATTAAATAGTTCAAAATTATCATTAGACATCTATAAACTAGAAAACATGGAATATCTGTGATGCCAACGAAGTATTAAGTTTCCTTGAAAAGAAATGCTATATGGTACAAACTTGTGTCAAAATATTTACCCATTTTTAGTTATAATAATTTCAAAATTAATTGTCTTAAATGAACTTTTGCCCCACCGGTGGGGCAAGAGTTCGAATCCAGTGTGGGACAAAAGTTCGCTGACTAAAACACAAAATATCAATACTTTTATGACAGGCATACTTTAAACCAGCCATAAACTTAAATTTGCCGAAAAATACGCACTAAATTTTCATCAAAAAATTGGCCAAATAAGGGTTAATTGTAATATAGTCATAAATAGCAGTTTTTCGCAAAACTAAGTGGAAATGTAAAAATTTGTATATAGTTAAAGTTAAATTTGAAGATAATATGTAAATTTAAGGCAATTTGAAAATTTTCCGTGAGTTTATGCATGGGTAAGACTTTTGCCCCGCTGATTCGAACTTTTGTCCCACTATGGGTCAAAAATTGTTTCCAATTATTTATGCAAAAACTAATACACCTCAAAGCATCCTAATGGTAGGCCTAGAAACGCCCCTACATAAAATATAGACAAAGATTTTATCTTCATTTGGCTCCATGCAACGAAAGTTTGACCGAAAATTACAATATTTACGTCGAAAAACAACAAATAGGCCTAACTTTTCCAAATATCAATCAATTTTCATGATTTTTGGAGTGGAAGTCTCTACTTGAAAAGAATTTAAACCACCATGACGTTTATAAGTTTTGTTTTGAATTGAGCTAGAAATCTTAAAAAGAAACTTTTGCCCCATTCGAGCTTTTGCCCCACTTTACTCTAAGTAGTTTCTTCTAATATTTTACCTTAAATATCGACATTTTTCAAAATTTGTTACCAAGATTGGCACCACCGAGCAAAAATGTATGACTCGGCAGACTAGAACACAAGGCAGTGACAAAAAATTCCATACGCAATTTAGGTTTTGTTTACATCGTAATGTTTCAACCGAAGCAAACTAAATAAAATCCTAAAAACAGTAAAAATCCTGAGTGAAGTTTTAAATTAAATACTCAACAGTGGTTATTAAGAACATCACATTTTCATGAAAACAATTTGATTTTGTTTTCAGTGTTTATTTAAAAGCATGGTTTAATAAATGTACTTAATACATGATTAAGACAAACGTGGTAAAAGAAGGGAAAATTTATTTACAAAATATTGAAAGCTTTGATCCAAAGACCTATTATTGCAGCATTTAAAGTGAACCAATAGCCTGCATATAAAGTGAATGGTTTTGTTTAAAATGTTTAAAGCTTCAAAGTAAACAATCTTCAGCATAATATAAACGAACAACACATTTTTGAAAGTAAACATTCCTGGTAAAATTTTCGAAAGATTCAATATTTAAAAAGACACGGACACTGTCTTCAGCCATTCAGCTGCACAGACTGTAACTTAACACTAGACAACAGACAAGCATGCTCCAGTGGCACAGCCGCGAAACTTTTCTGACGAAAAGTTTCAATGGCTGAAGTGGGAATCGAACCCACACCCCATGACACGATGCGTTCACTGCCTGACGACACTAACCGCTCGGCCACGGAGCCCGATTAAAGTTTTATTTTGAAAGCGTTAATCAAAAGAAGCGAAAATAGCAATAAAATAATTTTTCAATGTTTTCAAGATCTATTTCGGCAGAGAAACAATCTGTGGCCTAAGATGCCATTCACCCCCCCCCCCCCCCTCCTTTCTGACTGGAGTAAAAAAAATCAAGATCAACTGGTTTGTTACAAAATAGAACATTTTTGGTTTTATTTAAAAAGGATGATCTTCAGTATTCATGCTTTAATATCATGATAAGCTTTTTGAATATTTATTATTTAGAGGGAAACTAAAATCAAACTTCTGCCAAAGAAATCACTCCAAGGCTTAATCCGCAATGGATCTTGTGAGTAATCCGCCATATTTTTTAGGCACGAAAGGATTGTTGTAGGTCTGTTTAGTTATCTTAAAATGAGTTCATCTTGGAATTCATCTAGAAATTCAATAATGAATAACTTCACATATTCACCAGGATAAGGCCCAGGGTAATCAGGAAATTCTTCTGAGATTTTTCTGTATTTTTTCCAACATATTCTTTTTCAGATTTGCATGCAGTTTTTTCAATATCCATTCCAATAATTTATTCTATTATATTCGCGTTTCAAGAGATAGTTTAAATCTCTCCATAAAGTCCTCAGCAGTAGCTCAAGATATTTTGTTTTTTTGCTTTTCCATTTGTTTCTTTTCCAGAAGATGATTTATGACTACATTCAAGAGTTTCAATGAAATCTCTATAAAAATGTCACAATGAATTTATTTCTCTCAAGACACCTCGGCATTAATTTTCGCCCAAACCAGTTAAACTTCCGGATGCATACCAGGAGTCGACTCTTGGAGTAAAAACTTAAAAATCCTCCAAAAACTATGACTTTAGTTTGCGAACATTTGATCGTTAGCATATTGCTGTGTGCGTTTAAAATGCAAATATCAAATGCGGGAACTCCAAATGCGGTAAGATTTTTCTCAAGAAATGCGGTGTCAGATATCGATTTTTCTTGCTAGGTCGGCGGTGATTTTTATAATCGTTGATAGGTGTTCTTTGATTGTTTTGTGTTACCGCATAAGGAGGACGTTTAGGCAAGATTTGCATCTCAAATGCAAACAGCAATACATGCAGAATGATGCATTATTCAAGGAGCGTAGTTTGTTAAGATAACTTGACGACAAAATGTTAATCGTTGTTGCTATGATCGCAGTATTTCTGTGTGCGTTTGAAATGCAAATTTCAAACGTGGGAACACCCAATGCGGTAAGATTTTTAACAAGGAAGGCGAAGTCAAAGATTGGTGTTTTTTGCGATTGTCCGACATTTCCCCGAAAACCATTTCCCCGAAAACCATTTCCCCGAATGATTTCTTCCCGAAGAATTTTCTCCCGAAAACCATTTTCTCAAATGAACTGTTTCCCCGAATGTACCGTTTCCCCGAAAGCTTTTTTCAAAGACAATTTTATTCATTTAAAAAATATCAGTTAAGGTAGCATCCACAAATTACGTAATGCTCTAGGGGAAGCAAGGAGTAGGCTCAAATGTTATGGCTCACAAAAAAAATTGAAATTTTTTCATACAAAAAGCGTTACGGTTGGATGAGGGGGTCAAAAATTTCCAATTTAGGCGTTACTTAATAAATGGACGCTGCCTAAGACTATATTCAGCAAGCTTGATAATCGCCTCAAACGAATGATTCTCTTATGAATGATTTGAACCGTTAAACGAAAGATGAGATATTTGGAGTGTAAATCGATGACAGTTTTTACTGGCAAAATATGTTAAAAAAGTTTAGTTCGATATTCACATTTTATTATGCAAAGAATCGTAATAAAATACATACAATGTTTCGAAAGAACATTTAAGAGATGAACAAATCTGACGCTTAATGTTGTTTGTTCGAACCTAATTCATCTTAATGACACCTAGCTGAACGGACAAAGGCAGAATAATTAAATAAAGTCTGACTGGTTGAAAACAATGTGCAGGATTCAAAGACGTGACCCTAATGAGATCTTCACTGTATGAAAACTACGAAAGAATGAATGAGTCACTAATGTCGTTTTCGTTTTAAGAAACGGGGTCAGTGATCAACACACAAACAACCCAACGTCAATCAAATTTTAGCTCGGTCGAACCTGAATCGGGTTGGAGTTGTGACTGTGAGTCAGAGCGACCAGTTCCATGTTTCGCCAGTTCCAACCTAGGCTCAAAAACGAATTCGACATAAGTTGATTAGTAGACTGGCCCTTAAACAAAAAAGTTGTAAAACTCAACGGGGCACCTCCTAGATATGAGCCTTAGGGTAAGAAAAACGCTCTCTCAAAATTTCAACTCAATTGGTTGCTTTACCAGCTGGCGCATTCGATTTGAAGTTTGTATGGGATGTTCGTCTCAAATATATTGAAAATTGGTCCTATGTCACTGATTCGTTCCGTATACTAATTGTTCGCGTTCAAATAAGCCCAGAATGACAAATACACTAGTTGATACCCTAATGAACATAATTGCAGAAGGTTGTATCTGGATTTAATCTCATTTTCATTACTCTTTCAGTTGTTGAAAGATAGGCTTAGATCAGCACTCCCGTAGAGTCACTTATATGCATGCGACATGTGCCTCAGCTCGCCCAGCGTCATAGGTGGCTATGATGCGCATAGTGGCTACCTCCAAGCTAGGTTGCATACAAGCAGTAATGCATGATAAACTTCAGATGGTTAAAACACCAACTTTATCAATTTTGATCATGGTACAATCTTCTACAATATTCTTCGCTATTACATCAAGTAGTGTTTTTGACATTCTGGGTCCAATTGAACGCGATCATCAATTTCCCTGAATCAAAAAGTAGATGATGAGCTGTTGCCCATATGTTTGAGCTGAAAATCCCATATTAACTTCAATTCAAATGCGCCAGCTCATGGAACGACCAAATGAGCTGAATTTTGCAGAAAGGCTTCCTCTAACCTCAAGAAATAATCTTGAGGGGTGCCCCGTGGAATCATACAACTTTATTTTTCTCCCATACTGAGCTGGGCCAGTCTATTGATTAGGGACGCATTTGACAGTCCAGCACATCGTGTCCAGGCTATCATTCGATCATTATTTCCGCGTTAGTTGATTGTGCTTCTTAAAACATAAGCACTACAACTGAGAACGTAAAAGGCTTGTTTTCAATTTATAAAAATCCCTTCTTTAGAAAATGGGTTGTTCTTCTTTATATTACTGGGCTAATAATCATTGGCATCAAAATAATTGATAATTTTAAAACTCTTACCTTCTTATCATCGTAGGCAGTTCTTTAAAGCTTTGCTGGTTTGATTTTGTTCTGCTTGCAGCTGCTACTGATTTCATCATATATTGGCCTTTCTTTATTTGAAGGCTGTGCTTCATAGATCAATATATCAATATAAATTAACAGAGCTTCTGAAACTTTAATCAGATTTTTTCTGGTTATTACATGCTTCTGGTTCAAATGTTATTGTGAGAACAAATACTACAGATTCTAATATTTTGATCCAACATTTTCAATGCTTTCGATCTTTTTATCTATTTAAGACTTAATTACTCTTAATTACTTAACTTAATAAGGAGTTTTGTTTTTTTTTCAAATAGGGTGGGTGTACCAGTTATGGACATAGTGGTTCCCTATTTCGCCATACGTGATAGCTTTGATGTCTTCTAATTTTGAAATATTTGTGTGGTGTATTAGTTAGATTTAAGATATATCTTGATGGTAAAACATTCAAAAAGTTTTAAAATGAGAAAGTTATCAAAATTCCACATATGGCCAAATAGGGAACCACTATGGCCATAACTGGTACACTTTCCCTAGGCGATTTTTTCTGTTTAATTAGTGATTATTAGCATTTTTAGTATTCATTACTAACATGTTCTCTGTATTCAACGTTTTCGACTAGATGACCCATTTAGGAACGATTTGGAAAAATTGACGTTCGGGTAAATTGTTTCTATTCAATACATAAAAAAAAGATTTTTATATGGAAAACTAATATTGATTGTCAGGGGGACAGGAAAGACTAGAAGGGAGACTCAAGGTTTATTTATATAGTGCAAGATATAATAGATTCTAAGGATCCATGGTTTCACTATAGCTAGTCACTAAGTGTAATGAAAATACGTTTAACCTAGTGGACGTATGGCACGAAGACGTTTGGCCAAATAAGGCATCTTTGTGTAATAATGCGAAAGAACAGCCTATTATTAAAAGAAGGGAAATTTAAGAGTGTCAGCTAAGTGTCACTGAATATTGGAAGAGTTTAAATATAATAACAGCCCATTATTCTAAGAAGGCTAAACAAAGGCGAATGTTCATTCGTCTAAATGTTCATAAGCCAAATATCTATACTCCAAAGATACCGCTTCAAATAAAACTGCCTATCATGTGCTCGCTTTTTTCATCAGGGTATCACAAAAATTAATCTAGGTTGTTTTAAGCCAAATGATCGTGGCACATTATTTTGAACATCTGTAACTTTAAACACATGGATTTTTATAACAAATCAATCGGTTTTCATCTAATCTTACATCAGCTTACACATTAAATACTTTTTGGCAGCAGGAACATGGATAGCTTTATTTGAGATAAACCAGCCTAGGGCTGAAAATCTCTGAAATAAAGATATGTAATAATAATAATAATAATGGATAGCTTTCAGTATGTCATTTACATTACGATTTATTCAAGGAAATGGTACATTCGGGAGAATAGTTTTCGGGGAAATAGTTCATTCGGGAAAACGTCATTCGAGGAAATTGCATTCGGGGAAATGTCGGACAATCGTTCTTTGCTAGGTTGACGGTGATATGGATCATGGTTGCTAGGTATCCTTTGGTTACTTTGTGTTACCGCATTTGAAGCCAAGTTAGACAGGATTTGCATGTCAATCGCAAACAGCAATATTTAGTAGAACCGCGATGCATCATGGATTTTGTCATGATCGTGAGTGAACGCGTGCATTGTTTCATACAACGGACTAGCTGACAAAAAAATTTCCGAACTGAAGCGGGAATCGAATCCACACTCCTTGAATCGATGCGACAAAATGCTTAGCCCACTTTACATGGGTTGTGGTTACGCGGGTTATGCATAGGCGTCGGTCCCGTAAGGAATTTCGGAATATTTCCGGATCCAGATGACTAAGGATCAGAATCTTAAAAGATTCTGAGAAGAGTTTTTAAGATCTTGTAAAAGAATGGTGCAAAAAAAGTCGAAAAACAAAACAGTTATTGCGATTTGAATATGTTTTTGTGGTGAAAAAAAGATGCTGCTAGTAGTGGATTTCAACGACAAACATTCCATAATATTCTTCATTCAATCAAACGCTATAACATCATTTCATGTTATCATGATTATATGCAAAATATAAACTGTAACAATGGCAGGTTTTTAGTTCTATATTTGATATTATGATGATATGGTTTGAAATGATTAGCTTGTCAAATGGATTTCAAATAAAAATCGAAAAAAAATGACTAAATCTTCCACACCACATAGCAGTTATTTAAGGTGAAGATAAATCGAAGCCAAACCTAGAAATTTCTAGAGCACAAATCTGGAAAACCAAACACCCGTTTGAGCTGAAAACTTAATCAATTGGTCACCACCAGCTAGGGATCGATCGATTAAGTTTTCAGCTTAAACAGATGTTCGGTTCTCCAGATTTGTGCTCTTGAAAATTTGAGGTTTGGCTTCGATTCATCTTCACCTTAACAACAACTTGATTTTTTCAACTTTTTTTTTTTTTTTATTTACTAAATAGTTTATTAGGCTCATTGGAAGACCTTAACGGAGCCGATTGTTCATGTTAATTGTTTACAATCTATTTACATATAGTATTTTTGTTAGTTTTTTGTACAAAATGAACAAAATGATTTTTTTCAACTTGTAAGAAAACCCACAACCTGAGATAGGGTACATTGAGAATCAAATTTCAAATTTCGTCGACATATAGTACAATCTGTACACTGATGGAACAAATGCCAAACATGGTATTGGTTAATGAATGTTAAACCATGTCTCCACCATTCAAAACTGCAGCATGCAACAAACCCCTCTAATGAAACAGAAGACCATAATTTCCATCCAATCAAAACTGCATCGCCGACTCCCGAAGGGAATTTCTTGAACAACTCGAGCCAATTGCACTTGATTGCAAAAGTACCGAGAGGGTTGTCGAATGCCACTGGACATTTTCCGAGATACTGAGATTTTATTTTCTCCTCTACAGATAGATGGCGCTTCGGTGACTGACTACTTGTCATCTCATTTGCATCCGATTCAGATTGGTTGCAGTTTCAGATGGCTGCAGATGGTGGCTTACCCTGGAGGGCTCTTGTCATGTTGGAAAAAATGGTAGTAATCCTTCGCTATCGGCTCTGGTGGTTATGAATGATGCTGTTTGTTGATCAATTTTGTCGGGAAGAATCAGTTCGAAGGAGGGAAAATTTTAGGAAGCAGACATCTATTAACTTATTATGTTTCCACACCAAAGGCTTAAAGCCACTTCAATAGAGATGAATAATGATTATAATAGAATAAGCCTGGACTAGAGGCTGCGTCGATTTGGTGTTCAACATTAGCCATTTCACCCTTTAAATAAAGCGCGTATTCCGGAGAGCACCTATTTAGACCGTCATCAATTTTTAATGAGATTCAATTGGGACGCTGGACATGTGAAACATCCCACAGTCGAGAGGGGGTGAAGCTTTTCCATTCTGGTTTTTACAAATCCTGAGAGCAGGCTAATTTATAGCAACGTTCCAGTAATCAACATACATTATACGAAAATGTTTGGGGCGCGTGGCAATACAGGGATACAGGGAAAAAGCCTGCAAAACTTGAATGGAACTTCTCGTTGACCTCTCTTCACGGTTTTGCGCGTTGGCTTGCCTGAGGCCGCTATTATCCACAGGCGTAAGTGTGATTAACGGCGTGAATGCGAAAACATTCCCCATTCATTATTCATACCACTATTACGGGAATGGACTTTGGCATTGCTTGCTCAGCTGAGCTTTGCTGAATTCGTTAGAGATGAAAGAGATTTAGTGTACAGGTGGGTAAGTGATTAGTTTTGGGATTGTTTTTGAATGTGTGTTGCTTTTATCGTATGAAACGATTGTACGATGCAGGAATCGGCACGAAACCACTTTTGGTTATAACTCTTACGAAGAGATGGAAAAGAATCAAATCTGATGAAAATGCACTAATCATTTTCACACCTGGAGTCGACATCTTGATCTTAAAATGGCGTCAGACATCGATTCCCATCATCTAATCATTGGTCCCGTACTAAAAATACTCACATTGCACTGGTTTCAAACGATTTTAACAATCCAGAAGCCATTTTGAATAACAAAATTGCGTTAATCGTCATCCTTGTTGAGACCCTTCAGAAAAGCCAAGTACACACCTCACCACTTTGTTGAAATCATTGATAACATTGCTACACTTTCACATTCTGATTGGTAAATGGCTGAGCATTGCGTACCATTGGTTTCTAGAGTACCTGAAGGAGTAAAATTTCTTGTTATTTTTTTCATTATAACAGTGCAATACTGAAGCTTTTGGAAAGTTTTTCACTATAGATCGAAAGGCAATGTCCTTGGGTAGTATTTCATACAGAAAAGGATATGTAATTATGTAAGAATTATGATTTTTCTAGCATGCTACAGTCATCAACTGAAAACTTGCCATAGTATCTATAATCTTTTTAATCTCATTTCTTCATACACCATTGGACATCAAACAGCACACGTGTCGATTTCCCACGCTTTCCAAACTGTTGCAGCATTGGCGTAATTTTGGTTGGCCTAGGAAATTTGTCATCCATTCAAATTCCCAGTGTCGCTCAACAGTGGAACCATTTTGCCCATCGGTAGCCGACAAACGATCCCTTCAAAGCTGCAATAATGGTACCAAATTATTCTTACTTTTACTAAGAGAGCCCATAAATTGCGCTTATGGGTGCTTTGAATGGGCCAACAGTGTGTGCTTGCGAAGAACCTACGCAGACTAAATAGATTCGTTTTCTACGAACTTGAAGGAAAAAAAAATGGAAGAAAGGCGGCCCAGATCATGGTGCCAAGCATGTGGAATAAGGTGGCCCATTTTTATATGGATAAAATTAACTTTTTCGTAAAGCCTAACTGTTTATTAAGACTTGTTTGTGAAACTTGAAAATATTGTTAGAAAAAATCAAAAGTACCTCATTGAACTACTATTGCAATGTTTGACTTTTATATGAAAAATAGTCATATATTTTTTTTTTTTAATTTTATTTCTTTATTAGTATCATTCCAAACATTAAATTCATTTCTTATATCTAGGTGTTCTGTGTTATTAGACAACACTATCATCCTAATTTGGTAAAACAAATTTAAGATTTTATTAACATTTTGTTAACAATATATTACATTTCATTTGCCGTAGCAGTTCAGATTTTTTACAGGTGAGTTGATTTCACCTGCTTATAAGAGAAAAAAAAACGCTTTGAATATACTTAACCTAACTTAACCTAAACATATAACGCATTAATCGTGGCAATAGAAGATTGTAACGATTTTTGCCTGAAATTATTGATTATTTTATTTGACATTTGTTCCAATGTTTCTACATTGGATATTCTATGTAACTCATTGGTACTATACCAGAGAGGAAGTCTCAGAATCATTTTCAAAATTTTATTTTGAATTCTCTGCAGAGCTTTCTTCCTGGTATTACAACAGCTAGTCCATATTGGTACAGCATACAACATGGCTGGCCTGAAAATTTGTTTGAATATCAAAAGTTTGTTCTTAAGACAAAGTTTTGATTTTCTATTAATAAGGGGATAGAGACATTTTACATATTTATTACATTTGGCTTGAATACCCTCAATGTGATTTTTTGAAAGTTAAATTCTTATCTACCATGAGCCTTAGATACTTAACTTCATCTGACCAATTTATTGGAATCCCTCTCATAGTGACAACATGTCTACTTGAAGGTTTCAAATAAAGAGCTTTTGGTTTATGTGGGAATATTATTAGTTGAGTTTTGGAAGCATTAGGAGAAATCTTCCATTTTTGCAAGTATGAAGAAAAAATATCCAAACTTTTTTGCAATCGACTACAGATGACACGCAGGCTTCGTCCTTTGGCGGAGAGGCCTGTGTCATCCGCAAACAAAGATTTTTGACATCCCTGAGGTAACTCAGGTAAGTCAGATGTGAAAATATTGTATAATATTGGTCCCAAAATGCTGCCTTGAGGAACACCAGCTCTTACAGGAAGTCTTTCAGATCTGGAGTTCTGATAATTAACCTGAAGTGTACGATTTGACAGATAACTTTGAATTATTCTAACAATGTATGTTGGAAAATTAAAGTTTTTCAATTTTACAATCAAACCTTCATGCCAAACACTGTCGAATGCTTTTTCTATGTCTAGAAGAGCAAGACCAGTAGAATAGCCTTCAGATTTGTTGGAACGGATCAAATTTGTTACACGTAAAAGTTGATGAGTGGTCGAATGTCCATGGCGGAATCCGAACTGTTCATTGGCAAAAATTGAATTTTCGTTGATGTGGGCCATCATTCTGTTCAAAATAACTTTTTCAAAAAGTTTACTGATGGAGGAAAGCAAACTGATTGGACGATAGCTAGAAGCTTCTGCAGGATTTTTGTCTGGTTTTAAAATTGGAACAACCTTAGCATTTTTCCATTTGTCAGGAAAATATGCAAATTGAAAACATTTGTTGAATATATCAATTAAAAATGATAAGCTACTTTCTGGAAGTTTCTTGATGAGGATGTAGAAAATCCCATCATCGCCAGGAGCTTTCATGTTTTTGAATGTTTTAATAATAGTTCTCACTTCTTCCAAATCAGTCTCCCAGGCATTTTCGAAAACGTTCTCTTGATTGAGAATATTTTCGAACTCCTGAGTAACTTCATTTTCAATTGGACTAGTAAGTCCTAAATTAAAATTGTGCGCACTTTCAAACTGCATAGCAAGTTTTTGAGCTTTTTCGCAATTAGTTAGTAATAATTTGTTTTCCTCTTTCAATGCCGGTATTGGCTTCTGAGGTTTTTTCAAGATTTTAGATAATTTCCAAAAGGGCTTAGAGCCAGGATCCAATTGAGAAATTTTATTTTCAAAATTTTTGTTTCTTAATTGAGCAAAACGTTTCTTGATTTCTTTCAGTTCGGATTGAAACGCGGGCGCGATCGGAAGTGTTTTGCGGAGGTGAATAATGGAAGAGCCTTTTCCATTATTATTCGATCAATTCGTCGCGGCAGTTTGTGTTATGTTTATGAAGGAGTTTCAGTTGCATATCGGTGATTGTGAAAATTAGTGTAATCGGCATAAATTCATTGTTTAATCAATAATTAATCAGAATTTTTGAGCCGAAAAGTGAAGAAAACGTGCTGGTGGATGTATTAGTGTGTGCTTTTTTTTCGCATGCAACATGAAACCGAAGGGAATATATAAAAAGTGAGCTCGACGAGTGGCGGCGATGATGATACGTGAGAAAGGCGAAATATGGGTGAGAGAGTTCTTATTATCAATTATCCATTGCACGGTGACGTCATCAGAAAATCGCTCTCTTTCTCTCCTCCGGGGAATCTGAGGGCAGCGGTGAAGGTTCCGTCAAAGTTGACAGGTACTGGCATTGTTTTCAGATTTTGTTGGGGAGCGAGAGAGAGAGAATTCTGCCGATTGGCCGTGAAATGCCTTGCACATGTATCAATGTCTATGTTAGCTTCAAATAAATTTTATTGCATGTGTGTTTAGATTCAATACCGTACTGTATCGAAGTGGCGGATGCTTCGAAAGTCGGAAACTTGTTTAGAACAAATTCCGATATTTTCGCATAGAATCCATAATTAACATGTCTTCTGCATTCTCCATGCATAAAAGTCGTCGAAAAAAGAATAATTAGATGATTTAACGCCAATGCCCGGGATTCGAGGCATCCGGAAACTTCGAATCAACGCGGTAGTGGGACTGTGGGAAGATTAAATATATAAAGTCCATTGCTTTTCGGGATTTTAAAACCCACCTCCTGCCCCCCCCCTTGTCACGCTTTTGCAATACCTAATACACGTAGTGTCACACTTTTATACAAACTCCCCTCCCTCCCCCTTATGATAAAAACCATTTTTGTAATGTTCCCTGCTTGACCAGAAGGATTCCAACATCGTTTTGTGTAGGCTCGCTCTGTGATGTTTAGTACAGTCACTTTATTTAAAGTCTGGCCCAAGAATAGGCAACGGAAATTTAACAGAGAGTTCAAGCCTTCGAGTGCCGTTCTTATTCGCTTTGCAAAATATTTTTAGTGTCTTTGATCAATCTTGTCGATTCTTCCTGTAATACAATTTATTTCATTTTGTTTATTGATATAAATATATTTACAGTCCCAGCACTGCCAAACGATTTAATATCTCTCAATCTGGTATGTTCAAATTATTCCGATAGCCCGTTCCGCCAGACTTTGAATGAAGTGACTTTAATGTTGAGCTATAAATAATGTGATCTTGTTATACTTGAATTTCAGTGAAGCTGGTAGATCAACAGATATCTCGTACGTGGCGTAACATTTTTTTAAGGGGCTGAAATTCATGGTACTCTATTTATTAATTAATGAACATGTTGTGAAATTTTGGTTTTCCAATTTATTTTCCTTTTTAATGGGTATAAATTGTCTGACATTATATTATATTGTATTTTATTATATTATAGTATATTATAGTATGTTATATTGTTTTATATTATATAATATTGTATTATATTTTATTATACTAGTGATCCCGGCAAATTTCTTCTTGCCATCAAGTAGGCTGCTTTAAAAAGTCATATAATCTCCCATACAAAATAACACATAAGTCCTCTTCCATTTTTCTGATTATTACGGAGACTTTCCCAAACCATTTCAGGCAGTTCTCAGGCTTTTTCGTGACATACAAACACCACTCAATTTTTATTTATATAGATTATATTATATTATATTGTTTTGTATTGTATTATATTATATTATATTGTATTATATTATATTATATTATATTATATTATATATATTATATTATATTATGTTATATTATATTATATTATATTATATTATATTATATTATATTATATTGTATTATATTATATTATATTATATTGTATAATATTATACTATTTTCTCTTATATGGTATAAAATGATATTGTAATGTTTTATACTATATTATATTACATTACATTGTATAGTTATTTCAGAACGTATTAGTCCATATCTATATTTTTATTCTATTTACCGTTGTCAAGGAAACCTACCTATGTGCATATGTGAGAGTTTTCACAAAATTTCGAAATAGTATTCCCTGATTTTTAGCTCTTCCAGTGAATATTTATACATTTTTTTTCTCAAGGTAAACGTCGGAATCCTAGAGAATGGATATAACGAGGGAATCTTTCAAATCTGTTAGCCATTAAAATTTATTATTTGTAAATTACATACTAGTGCTAGCTATCCCAAGGAGAATTTATCTTCCTACTACGTTGTTTGTGTTGGAGTGCCACATGTTTCATGGAGGGAATCCAAACATAATAAAATTGGGAAATTCGATTTTATTACTAGTGCGGCATTTACCTTATATTTAAATTTTCTTTTTCAGACACTTATTTCAGAATCCTATACGAAATCATCAAAGAGGCTGGATAGTGACATACAAACATTATTCCATTTCATTAATACAGATAATATTGTGCTCATTTATAGTATATGGTGTAGTATTCACTTTTTTTAATACATTATAGCTAGTTTGTTGTATTTCTATCTTATATTGTTATTTTTGATGTTTATATTGTATTACATAATATACTGTTTTATATATCATTTTTGCATTGCGTTATATTTCATCATCAGCAGGGATCCTATTCTATTAAATGATCAACTTCTTTAATCATTTTGAAGTCTACATATAGATACCAACTTAATGATTACTTTGCATCTTTCAGCTCTTTGTTCATCTGTATTACCTACTTATTTTGGAGTGTGCTCAATAAAGTTGAAATCATCATATTCATTGGATTAAATCATCTGTATCATCCATATATACATTATATATGAACAAAATTTAAATTCTTATGTATATCTCATTATATTTATTCCATTTCATCATATGTTGGGATTTGGGAGGGTGCAGCAGGACTATTCTCTTTTCCCCGCAGGTTTCGCGTAAGTGTCTTTGCTTACCGGTTCGCTACAGTTCCTTTGGCCCTTCATACAATGGTATTATGAATTCAATTTAATAATGAAAATTAACTCTGCTAACCAGTGAAACCGCATGCAGAGCAAGACCCAAGCTAGGATGGTGACTATCTATATATACATTGTTATTGTATTTTTTCAGGCTTGTTGGAACAATCGGTTATTATGTATTTAATATTAATCAACTTTCATTCATCGATTCTAGGTCAAACCATCGAGTTGTAGCACGATTTCCTATTTTTTATATTTTAAATTATTGTATTTATTTTTAGTACATAACAATCATTTAATTGAATCATATAACATGCGATATTGGGAGGGTGCATCAGGGCACCATTGAAGTTACAGCTGGACAATGGAGTGGAGTACCAGCTGGAGTCAAGGGTAGAAGTAACCGTAACATCCTTGTAGATGGGTTCTTCTATCCCAACAGTTGTAATGGATTTGACGCGCCCTTCTTATAACAAACCATCCCGTAGACAACTTGACAGATATTGCAAATTTCGTTATACTTTCTGTTGGATCATTTTCATATTTGGAAGGAGATTCTTTTTTTCCCGCGGGTTTCGCGTAAGTGCCTCTGCTTACGGGTCCGCCACACCCCATTTTGGCCCTTCATACAATGGTATGTTGAATTCAGATTGATAATGAAAATTGACTGTACTGATACTGTGGAACCGCATGCAGAGCAAGACTCAAGCTAGGATGGTGGCTACCTACATACATACACATTGTGTAACGTTGTACTATATCTACTGTTCATAGGTAATAAATAGGTATAAAAATAATTCCATTGGCTCATAAAATAACAGATAATTTTCATTCCTTATAGCTACTAGTCCAGTGGAGGTGCACGAATTACTTATTTATAATTGGTTGTTGTACTAATTCATTGGCATAATTTCCAGAAGCATAATGGAGTCATCGGAGATACTAACATAATCACTGCCATTAATATTTCAGCATGTCGTTCTGTTCCGGAAATTGTAATTCGTCCTTATTTTGGGGACTACCTAATGAGGTTCAATTCATCACATTTAAAGAATGGAAATTCTGAAACATCTATATTCATATCATATACAATTTCCATTTTATATATTTTATTATAATTATTTCATTTGTTATATGCTAGGTATTGAGAGGGTGAATTAATGCATCAGAGAAGTCAAAGATGGACGATGTAGTAGGGTGTCAGCTGGAGTCTAGGGGAATGTGCCATAACATCCTTGCACTACATGCTGCTACAATGACCTTAATGTAATTGTTTTTGTTTACTACAGTAGGATACAGCGAATGAAACGAAGCGTCTGACGTAATATTATTTTGTTTGTCCTCCCTAAACATATGGAAGCTGGAATTTTGTTTTTGATGTATCAGGAAACTTTATTAACAAATCACTGATTTTTTATTTTTATTCAAATTATTTGTTTAGTTGTATCATTCTTCCCTCGACCAGCCTAATTTCATCAGTAGGACAAATAATCCAAAGAAAAATATATGTCGACCGATATAATACTGCATGCATTCATATGCTGTTTCACTGCGTCATATTTTATTGTTACTACCATTTTATTTTCATATTTTATTATCATATTATTATATATTATAATCTGTTCTACTATATAACATATCACTATAATTGAATTTATCATGTTTTGGGAAGGGAGGGAGCATCAGGGCATCATTGAATTTACAACTGGACAATGAAGTGGAGTGCCAATCGGAGTCAGGAGGAAAAGTGTTAGTCGTTCGCGTCTAGTACTTTTCTCTCCAACAGTTGTAAAAGATTTGACGCGCCCTTCTTCTAACAAACCTTTCCGTGGAAAGCTCGACAAGTATTGCAAATTCTAATACTCAATCTGTTGGATCATATGGCTGGAAGGAGATTCTCTATTTCCCGCGGGTTTCGCGTAAGTGTTTCTACTTACGGGTCCGCCACCCCCCTTTTGGCCCTTCATACAGCGATATGTTGAATGCAGATTGGTAATAAAAATTGGACCTTACTGTTGAGTGGAGCCGCATGCAGAGCAAGACTCAAGCAAGGATTGGTGGCTACCTACATACATACATACATACATACAAAACGTTTCTTGATTTCTTTCTGCAAATCCTGCCATATAATTTTCATAGCAGGATCGCGAGTGCGTTGAAATTGTCTTCTCCTCACGTTTTTAAGACGGATCAAGAGTTTAAGATCATCGTCTATAATCACGGATTCAAATTTTACTTCACATTTTGGAATTGCAATGCTCCGGGTTTCAACAATTGAATTTGTTAAAGTTTCAAGAGCATTGTCAATATCAATTTTAGTTTCTAAAGAAATGTTAACATCAAGATTAGAGTCAACATACGTTTTATATATATTCCAGTCGGCTCGTAAATAATTGAAAGTGGAGCTGATAGGATTGAGAATCGCTTCTTGGGATATTTGAAATGTAACAGGGACATGATCAGAATCAAAATCAGCATGAGTAATAAGTTGGCTACAAAGATGACTAGAGTCAGTTAAGACCAAATCAATCGTAGATGGATTTCTAGAAGAGGAAAAACATGTAGGGCTATCAGGGTACTGAATTGAGAAATATCCTGAAGAGCACTCATCAAATAAAATTCTGCCGTTGGAATTACTTTGAGAATTATTCCATGACCGATGTTTGGCATTAAAGTCACCAATGACAAAAAATTTTGACTTATTGCGAGTCAATTTACGCAAGTCAGTTTGGAGCAAATTAACTTGCTGTCCAGAGCATTGAAAAGGCAAATAGGCAGCTATGAAAGTATAATTACCAAACTGTGTTTCAACAGAAACACCTAAAGTTTCATAAACTTTAGTTTCAAATGATGAAAACAGTTGATGTTTTATACGCCTATGAATGATGATTGCAACTCCCCCACATGCCCCATCAAGGCGATCATTACGATAAACAAAAAAGTTAGGATTTCTTTTGAGTTTAGATCCAGGTTTTAAATACGTTTCGGTAATAACTGATATATGCACGTTATTAACCGTAAGAAAATTAAACAGCTCGTCCTCTTTACCATTCAGAGAACGAGCATTCCAATTTAAAATATTTAAATTATTATTTGGATCCATTAGAACAATTTGATTTGTGAATTTTACACCTACTTGGACTGCTTCAGTCATAGTGGTGGCTTTGAACATTGCATCAATCATTAGATTCAATTGTTCAGTTAGAAAATTAAAATCAGAGGCAGACATGTCATGTGATTTCCCATTAGAATTTCCGGTAGACGAAGAAGCGGAATTACCTGTGGCGGTAGGGTTTTTTCCATTTGATTTGAAACAAGTGGAATGGGTACCCATGGATCTAACAGGGGAGGAGTTCAAATTTCCTGCTACGATATCGGCAAAGGATTTACCGTGGGTAGATACATTCGAAATTGAAAGATTCGAACGGCTACCCGACGGATTAAAATTAGTTTGTGAATGAACATGATTATGATCTTCTTGATGGGTATGATTCATGATCAAGCGATCGTTAACTGAAAAATGAGCATTGTTCGATACTCTACCAGGCAAATTCCGGAAACGACCGTTATCGTAACGGATATTATCTTTCATCTGCCTGGCACGAGCCTCAATGACCCTTTTGCGTGAAGGACAATTCCAAAAATTGGACTTATGGTTAGCCCCGCAATTACAGCATATGAATTTGGTGGTATCTTCCTTCACTGGACAGACGTCTTTGGCGTGAGAAGAACCTCCGCAAATCATGCATTTAGCATCCATGCGACAATTTTTTGTACCATGACCCCACTTTTGGCACCGACGGCACTGAGTGGGGTTCTGGTAATTTCCTCCAGGTTTCTGGAAATGTTCCCATGTCACACGGACATCAAACAAAAGTTTTGCTTTTTCTAAAGCTTTAATATTATTTAGTTCTTTTTTGTCAAAGTGAACTAAATAAAATTCTTGAGAAAGCCCTTTCCGAACAATGCCAGATTGGGTTCTCTTTTTCATAATGATTACTTGGACTGGGTAAAATCCAAGTAAATCATTTATTCCATTTTTGATCTCTTCAGGTGACTTATAGTCACTTGAGAGACCTTTCAAGACAACTTTGAACAAACGTTCAGTTTTGTCGTCATAAGTAAAAAATTTGTGCTTCTTCTCTTCAAGGTGTCTGAGAAGAAGTTCACGATCTTTAAGAGTTTCCGGCAAAACGCGACAGTCTCCTTTCTTTGCGATTTGGAAGGAAACCTTGATTCCCCTAATGGAGTTCAAGATTTCCTGCCTAAATCCCCCAAATTCGGAACAACTGACCACGATAGGCGGCACTCTTTGCTTCCTCACTTGAATCAAAGAGCCTGGGCTAGAGGCTGCTTCGATTTGGTGTTCGGAAAATTTGTCTAGAGCATCGAACTGATTGCTCATTTCGATACAATTATTCATTTCACCCTTGGAAGAAAGTTCGCATTCCGGGGAAGCGTTCTTTCTTCCATTCTTGCCACGTGTAGTGACAGTTTTAAACCCCACTTTTTTGGAAGGAAGTAGTGAATTCAGAGATTCACCCTTCCTTTTGTTTGTTGTTGATACCATGTTCAATTAATGAACGAAAGAAGACGTGACCTTCGAAAATTTTTTTCCCAAGACGGTGTCCAAGAAGGATTACCACCGCTAGCTTTCGCCAACGGGTCCAACGAAAAATCGAAGGCACGGGTCCAAACAAGGATCGTAAAGGGATCAATAGTAGAAAAAATAGTACTGAAAAGTACTGTTTTAGTAGCACTGAAAAGTACCGTTTTGAATTTTAGCACTGAAAAGTACTGTTTTTGTAGCACTGAAAAGTACTGTTTTATTGCTTTAGGTAGTTTTTAAGAAAACTTCCAAGAGCAGAGAGAATTCGTGTACGCACAGCACGAATGTACGATGCGCACTGATAGTCATATATTATTTAGGTTTTGCAATACCTGATCAAATTATCGTTTTGGTGTTTGTCGAATATGCATGAGATATTGCTTAAGATATTTATCTTCTTAAGCAGGGTTCTTCAATACCTTATTCAGGTAGTAAGTATTGAAAATTATTTGGTATGATTTACCTTAGTTTGATATTTTGTAGCAATTTTCTTCTACTTGGGTAGAGTAGCTGCTCGTTATTTCAATGTAACTTCTGGGGATTCAAAACAAATCTTAATATAGCTTAAGATTTTTTTTAGTTTTTAGATTTAGATTTCTGAAGTGTAGTTTGATTATCATGTCTCACCCTAACGGGGAAAGAACACTTGCGGTTCGTTGGATCTCTGCCTCACCTGATTTCTTTCCTGTTCGGTTACTTTTGACCATGTCGCATTTATCATCGCAGCACACGTTCAAGGTCCCGAGTAGGATTGGTCCACTGCAGATACGGAAGAAAAACTTTTTCTCTTCATACGAACGGTACAAATGTTGGACCATTTTCTTCAAGTCTGACTTTGGGTGGCAATCTTCGTGAGGGCTTTCATGCTAGTGAAAGTTGACAAATATGTATTTAGCCTCCGGAGGAGTCCCGATGGTCCCATTAGGACGGGGGTTTCCTGCACCAAGTCACACCACACCGAGATGATATCGTGACGAAAGCGACCATTAGGGCGTCCATCGGTCTGGATTTATTTCAGCAATTCATTACAAACTTTGGCTATCATCGCAAAATTCATGACGATGATGGGTAGTGCTTTAAAATTTTTGCTTCCGCTCGGCCAAGACCAAGCAAGGCGGAATGAGTGATAACTTCAATAATTACAAACTCCAGCGAAATTGTGGCTGAGGAATGGGGGATGGGGAGAGGAACACGGTACAATAGCTTGCTAACAATGACCTATGACCGTCACGGATGGAAATTGCATAGTTGCTCATTTTATGGTTCAAAGTATAGGAAACAACGCTTGACAAACAATTGTTATCGTTGTGAAGCAGGTGTTGTAGTTGTTACGATGTAGAATGGTGAGTTGTTACACAATCAACTACAGCTGTTCCCCTACAAGGTATGCAAATTGAAACTTCGTAATTGGAGACCCGCAGGTCACAGTATTTAAACGCACAGAAATGTATGCAGTCCTGGTCTCCTATTAGGTACATGATTAGGAGAGCCCAGGGTTTAATGTATTTCATCATTTTTTAATTGTTGTAGATTTCGTATACGTCTCAAGTAATACAAATTGTTACAATTTTGTCACAGTGACTGGTATTTGACAAATAAAAAAATGTAACGAAGATATTGCAACACAGTATTCCATTATTGAATATCGGTGGGATTCAAACCCACAACCCTCAGCTTGGGATGAATAGCTGCGCCTTCATCGCTACGGCCTTTTACTTGGAATATTACTAAATGACTTCGTTGAGTACTGTATGAACGACCGTTGGGTTTGAGTACTTTCATTACTGCATTATTTACAGTAAATTGCTCATCTGAGGAGAAAATAACTGACAAAGGTACAATCGCCTATGGAATAGGTCATTTCTCGTTTCCGGGAACATTCGACATTATTGCTTCCAAATTTCTAAAGAAGATTATTTGTAAAGCTTCAATTGACCTGGCTAGCATAAACAACTTTCATCAGCGCAGGCGGACATTCCGAGGACCTCTCACGCCGGGGCTATTATTCATCGTTCGTTCCCCTGCCACTGTGCATCGCATTCCGATCCATCGAATCGCATCTCGGAGCACAAATTTGCTCCGACGGAAATAAATCGATCTGAAAATGGCGTGGAAATTGAAGCCTTCGCTTTTGATGTTGCCCATTCAGCGAACTCTGAATACGGCGGGCGAGCATCAGTGGCTTCGTGGAAGCTGCTCGTCAAAAGGAGGCCAGCGAGACAGAGAGAAAGCCGACCGGGATGAATAATTGAAAATCAATAAAGTACATATTTCAATGGGGACTCTCGAGCGAAGCTGCCAACATCCGTCAGCGATGTCTGACTGTTGAAAACGAGAGCCCTTTCCGCTAGCAGATTGCCGGTTTGATTGTCGGCGTTGGTATCAGTGTCACAGTACTTCAATTGCCGTTATTATTTGAAGAAAAAAAATCTTAGATCTTCTACAAAGCTTCATTGGTTTGGAATGTTTTTCTGCTTTTCTTCAACTTCATCTGCATTATCGCCCAAAACTTTTCGAACGGACGAAGTTCTGGTGTATTTGGCGGGTTTACCTCCTTCGCTTCGCACCAATCCGTTACAGGCTTAGTGTAATGGCATGTAGCGAGATCCGGCCAGAACAGTGTAAAACCACGGGGACAGTGGAGGAAGGGCAGCAAGCGTTTTGGCAAGCATTCCTTTCGATAAATCTGCCCGTTTATGTTGCCGGTTATGACGAAAGGCTTGCTGTACCGTCCGCACTCCAAAATCGCCTGCTAAAACTGGTACTTCTTCGCGAGTTTGTCCATATTTCTCTTTCGGAACTTTTCCGAACCTCCGAGGATTTGTTTGATGTCCGCTTTGATATATGTTTCGTCGTCCATGACGAGACAGCCTGGCTTGACCAGCCACTCAAGGTACAGCTTCCGCGCACGCAATTTGGCCACCGTGTTTTGCTTTTCAGTCCGATTTGGCACCTTCCTGGCCAAAAAAATACGTAGCTCAGCCCGCTTCATGGTCTGCCGGACGAACCACTTCGACGAATTGACCTTTTTGGTCACATCTCGGGTAGAATGGTTCGGGTTATTCTTAAAGTACTACCAGATGTGTCCCACTCGGGTTCAGATTGGATACCACTTCTAGTACTGCATTTGGTCCTTTGGTACTGCAAAACGTACCCAAGATTGACACGCAGTACACTTTTTACGGCATTCTAGATTTTTCTCTATTACCTTACGCGCCATAAAATTTTCGACAATTGCAAGGAACATGGAGATCTTTTTTTCGTCCGTCTTTTTTTCATCCACGCCTTCTCTGGATATTCCGTTTTCGGTCACTTAAAATGCGCCGCTCGATGGTCTTCATCTTCTTAAACACCTTCACAACGCGAGACACGATGGAATGGTGGATTCCAAGCCTTTTTCCGATCCATCTGTGCGACCGACCAGGATTATCGATCATCGCGTCAAAGAGGCGCTACGGCTCTTCTTGTTACGAATGCATCTTGAAAACTACGTAACAAATCGCGTAATAAGGCTGATACAAATATTAATTTTCTTTTATGTCACCCCCCCCCCCTTCAAAAATCAAAAAAATTTGAAGGGGAGGAAAAAAAAGATTCATCATTTTTTTGACATCTGTTAGGTTTTTTCAATTTACAAAGTAAAATAATGATCCAGAGGACGATTAAAAACAGTTTAACAACTATCATTAAAAATAAAAATTCGAAAAAATAACTTTTTTTTTTCATTTTTATTTTTTTGTTCCTTATTTATTTTTATCCCCCCCCCCTCGTACCTTCCAAGTGGTCTCGGACATAAAAGAAATTTAATATTTGTATCAGCCTAACATAGCACTGTAAACTAGTATTACACAAAATTTTATTTATTTTTCTTACGCGATAAAAAGTTACACCCAAAACAAAGTGTCGCATTTTGTCCAAGTCCAATCTTTAGTTATTTTGGTAAACCTATATAAAAAAATCACTAGATGATATTTTGAGTTATGCACTTTTAAGGGCGTAACCTTTAAAAACATCGATTTTAAGTTGCTAAATTGTTTTTAGCAGTACCTTCTAAAATAAATAAAGTGCCCGATGTCCATCGCAGTTATCCATAACTTTATGAAACATGAGGTTATAGAACCAAACTTAGGATGTCGTGATAAGTTTACAGCGATCTGCCAAACTTGGGTACCAAGTGTAGTACCTAAGAACTTAATGTATTAATAGAAGTGATACTTATTCTCAGTCCGATTTCTATGTCTTTAGTGTCTTGTTATCGATGTAATCTTCGTCATTGAGCAAATATCAAAATATTTTTTTTTGGTTGGTTTTGAAAACTTGTTGAATGAGCCTCTCTTTTTAACCACCCCTCGGCAAATTTTATTATGGGACGAGCTCTTATTATGTGAAATGAAATGTCATTGATTCCACAGATTTAAATCTTTTCGATTAATTTCTAAATCAAAGACATTGAGCTCTTTTGAACTAGCTGTACAAAAAAATAGGTTTTCCATCGCTAAACAATCCAATTTACTGGAGTGCACTTTGGAAGCCCTAGCAAGCGGTTTCTTTTTTTCACCGCTGGAGTGAATGTTTGTTGTTCAGTTTTTGCGTTTTGATGGCGGAGTCTTTCGTGGAAGCTTAAATATTCGTGATTTTGTTTTGTGTCATGAGTAAGACTTCTTGCATGAAAAGTACAAGGGGCCTTTTCACAAATTTCATAACGCTGAATGGTGTGGGTGGGTATCCACAGAATGTTACAGCTCATAAAAAATAATAAAAATATTTGTACAAAAAGTGTTACGAGGGGGTTTGTGGGTGTCAAAAATGGCCGTTTTAGGAATTATGAAATTTGTGAACAAACCCAAGTATTATTTCACTCTCGTCTCCATAGTGATTTGTTTTTCAATTAGTCTGTATGGGTTGAGTGAAGCTGAAAGTGGATTGTGGCTACTCCGTCAAGGATGGTGGATCGTTTGGTGAGCTCATTTCATGCTTTTACTTTAAATCTGATAAATTTGTATGATTGCACATTTAATCGTTACAACGATGGGCCGTAAATATAATTTTTCAACAAACTATGAATGGCTCGTCACTGTTAGATTCGGCATAAACTCTTATTCATATAATTTTTATGTTTACATTTTTTTTTTCAAAACACCCCTTTCCTTTTACTTTTCTGTTGTAATTAAAAAGGCTTTGAACGGTTTGACACTATACGTAAAGACCTGCGAAAGGTTCACTTTATACAACAATGTTTAAATAGTTCGATTTTATAAGTGTCGGTATAAGAGTGTTCTGTACCAATCGATTTTTTTTCTTTTCATATGAGTAAAATATGAAAATAAATACTTTTGGCCGGACAGCTGTAGCAATGTTGCGTTAGCAATTTTTTCAACAAACTTTGAATTGTTTGCCACTTCAAGTGTTGAAAAATATATTTATAAGCACATCTATATCTCACAAATAATTTTTTATTGTGGTCAAATCGCTTATAAAAGCAGATCCAGTGACCCAATGATCCTCCTAGTTTTACAATCATTCCTTCCAGTAACTTTTGTGGAGATGCAGAAGTAAACACAGTCTCCACTAACTTTCCTTCCCTCATTCCCACCTGACTGCAAGGACGAGGCCAGCGCCGTTATTGACCCTGTAGAAATAGAGACATCCTGTAATGCACACTGAAGAAGATTAAGGCCAATCCCAGCTGAACTTTTGGTTGATTATATGTATATCTTTACTGAATTTTAAAATTAGGGTGTCTGACAATTGACTAGCCAATTTGTCGAAATAACAATATTATACTTTCAATCAACATCAATATTTGGGATTGCAAAAAATTGACCATTTGGTATTGAAAATATTGAAGCAAGGGTCATGCTCCGAATTTAAAACGAAGCGGTAACTGCCAACTTTCATAAGAATTTTATTTTGTTTTAAAACTAAGACAAATGAAGCACCGTGACTGCCCTTGCTCGATAATCGTGTGACTTGCCAATGAGTGGAAATCGGATCGGCATTAATGGTGCTTTTGCTTTGTGCGGAGCGGAAGAAGGCATCAGTCTCGAGATCTTAATCGCCTTTTGATTTAATTAAATCAGCTCAACCCGTCCCACAAACAGCCTGCATATCGGGCCTAGTTAACTGAGTGCCTGAGTTCGATTCTGTTTATTCACGAAAACCCTAGCTTTTCTCCACGTGGATGGATTTCCCGGAAAGAAAATCCTTGCAACATGTTTTGAAAGCTAATCAAATAAGTTTTGAAATTTCCATCAAATTGAGATCAGCACAAGGTAATGCCATCGTTGCCACATCTTCACCGCCAGTCAGTAAGTGCATGGGAAAAGCGGCAGCTAGGGCAAATAACAAGCTGTCAAAGTCTTGATACTGAATTGAATCAGAGTCATGAACAGATTTTATCCATCGACTCTTTGGAAAATGGTTCTGAATCTTGAGTTTTCGGTTGAAAATCAATTAATTAGATTTTCGATGTTTTCAAATTGAGTTTATCCTAGGTATCATCTACATTTTCCATTACCTTCGCATAGGAGTTAGGAGATTTCTCCATCCTCGATGGCTTGTTTCTTACCTTTTTACTCCCCAGAAACAACTTTGGCAAAGTCTTTATCTTTCAACAAGATTGCAACATTTCTCTAGCATTCGTTGTACGAACCTCCCCAAAACCTACCAGCTCAGAAATAATTGTGAAACCATATCCTGTGCAGGTATATCAAATGTTGATGTAGGACTACACGCCAAAAAAATCATAGCTTAACACGTCACATTATTTTAACTACAATCATGTTAAGCTATTTGTAATACATTTTTCAATGATAAATCTTACAAGCAGCTATTCAATCTAACATTTCTAACAAAATCGTTAATATTGAATAAGAAACGCAAATTTTACTACAAACGTAACTCTCGAAAGGTTGTGAACATCATCCATACCCATATAGACTTATGAAGATATAGTTTTGTGTACAACGGCCGTTTAAAGTCATACAAAAACTAGGCCTATGAGCGTAACCACTGATCTTTTGGAGGATTATGAGCAAGAGGGATGCCTCTACAGGCTTATATAATTATACATTACCAAGGATTGAGTTAGACGACAGTTCAAGGTTATCCAAGAACAACTTGGAGTACAGGTTATTAGATCCATAAGCGCAACGTGTAACTATTTAGAGCCTTGCGAATTAGGATAATAACAATATTGGCTCATATAGTTAGGTTCTACCAAGTTGTGAGTTAAACGACTATTGAAGATTATCCAAAAACTACTACTACTAAATGGTAAAAAAAACTTTGTTTTGTTTTGTTTTCAATTACTAATGGGTGTTGAACAAAACACCTCTAAGATCTATTGTCATCATGACTGTTTAAGGTTATCAAAGAACTACAGCAGTACAGGTCATCAAATCATCATCATTCCTGGTAGGGCCTCCCTTAGTTCAGTGATTGCGTCCTCAGCTTCAAAGCAAGGCCATGTTGAAGGCATCTGGGTTAGATTCCATGATTTCCCTCGGCAAAAGTATCATTGTATATGCCTCACGATACACAAATGCAAAAAATAGAAACTTGGCATACTTCTGCTCCATCCAAGTTGCATCGCAATGCCAAGAAGAGGAAACTAACGTATCTCTTATCCCGTATATGGATCGACTTACGGCTCAAGCGCAATGTTAGCGGCAACGGCAACGGTAACGGAACCGGTCCGGCCAGAATGAACCGCACCGTCTCAACTGAGCGGTTATCGAATAAAAGTGAACCAACACTAAGTCGACAAGCATTTCGCAGTTCATGCTGGTGAACCGGTTCCGTTTCCGTTGCCGTTTCGCTATCATTGAGTTTGGATCTTTAAGCTCTAATTTCCTCACCAGAAAATTCAAGAATGCACAGTTATTTTATATTTAGTGATTGCTGCATTCATTACGTTATAAAGTGTATGGCTCCGATAGTAGTGTTGATGATGAGAAGATTTTTCAAGCAATGTTGCTGCTATTTCCAAAAACGGTGAACTTTCGGTGAACAATACACAAGGCTACGAGAAACGAGAAATTTGCAGACCACTGAGAAGCTACCATTGATTGTGAAAACGCAACATGCAAGCATTGCTGGGCACAGGGGAATGCAAATCCGGGAGTATAAAAACAACATACGTTGGTACACTACATCTGGTGAGATCGTTTTAAGAGCCAGTTCGCGAGAACCGCAACCCCCTTTCCAAGGGAAGTTGTATTGATGTTCTCCGATCAGGCTGAAATTTTCAGGGATTGTTCTTCTATATAAAAGATGATGTTTTGCAAAATTTTAGATTTTTATATTTTGGAGAAGTGGGGCAAAATGACCCCCAATGATTTCATGTCACTAAACATGCAAAACCACAAAAACTGATATAACTATAGTAAAAGTGCACGGATTATGTTGAAATTTGGCATGAATACTCTCCGTTATATAAACTTTGAGATTGGCATAGTAAACGGATTTTAAAAGTACTTCAAATCGAGAAAAATGAGTTTTTCATAAAAAAATTAGTGATTTTCAAATCGATTTTTTCTTACCAACCGAACTAGGTCAAAAAACTAAATATGACGTTTTGTAGGGTAACTCATGGGCTTTCATTTGAGGTGTAATCCAGATATGCCGTTTCAAAAATTTTCGAAAAAAAAATTTTTTTCGGGGTAGTGTTTGAACTTGAGCCATTTTGCGAGTACCGCAACCGCCTTGTCTAGAGAGGTTGTATTAATGTTCTCCGATCGAGCTGAAATTTACAGGAAATGTTTTCCTATATAAAAGAAGATATTTCGCAAAATTACAGATTTTTATATTAGGAAGAAGTGGTACAAAATAACCACTAATGATTTAATATATAAAAAATACAAAGTTACTTAAACTGCTATAATAGCGATATTAGGGGCCCAGATAGCCGTAGCGGTAAACGCGCAGCTATTCAGCAAGACCAAGCTGAGGGTCGTGGGTTCAAATCCCACCGGTCGAGGATCTTTTCGGGTTGGAAATTCTCTCGACATCCCAGGGCATAGAGTATCTTCGTACCTGTCACATGGTATACATATGCAAAAATGGTCAATCGGCTTAGAAAGCTCTCAGTTAATAACTGTGGAAGTGCTCATAAGAACACTAAGCTGAGAAGCAGGTTTTGTCCCAGTTGGGACGTAACGCCAGAAACAAGAAGAAGAATAGCGATAATAAAAATGCACGAATTTGTATGATATTTGGCATGTTTCCTTTACGTTATATGAATGATCATTTTGGATAAAAAAATGTTTCAAATCGAGAAAAACCTGTTATTTTGTAAAATTAGTTTTATTTTTCAAATCGACTTATTTTTGGTCAACCAAACTAGGTTGAAGTTTTGTAGGACAACTCAAGGGCTTTCATTCGCGGTGTACCGTGGTAAATCAAGATCCGGGCGGTATGAGCAGCGTATGGAGGCCTCTTGTCGGTAGTTGTAATACCGATTATATCATACCGTGTTGTCACTGCCATATCTGAAAGAAATGTCACTTTTTTGCAAAAGTGATGATGTGGATAACAATGAGTCATTGCACCAATGTTTTCGTTAGCAGCTTCGGCGGTTCAGTAGTAAGCGTTGTTTCTTCTCACGCTGTTTGGATGGGAATCAACTACCGCATTTTTTTTAATTTGGATAATGTTTGATGGGTTTGATTAGGAGGGTCACATGTATGTGTGTATGATGGTATGTATGCTAAAGATCAATTTGTAAATAATTTAGTTTAGCTTAGTTTAGACTGATGCAACATATGGCTGCTATGAGACACTGTACTGTTTATATCTTGAATGGAATTTTGACTTTTACTAGCCTTGATGTACGCAAATTTCTCGAAAGAGTAAAAGAGTGACGAAGATTGTTAAAAATTTCCACGGAAAACATTGGGCTCCAATTCCGGACAGCCTCTTTTTACTATTTTAAACTATATTTACAGAATATTTTTTTAATGTGGTGTCACTAAACTTTTAAACTATAACTTTGTGTATTATTATGTTACAATCACTACTGCTGCGACGATTGCTTCCATCTAAGCGTCCCTCGAACGCATATATACCATCCATGCGAATGAGTGGGGGAAATGTCAAGTGGGGGAATGACAATTGAAAAAAAAAACCTTCTCATTGTTTATTGATCGATGTGAATGCAAAATCGTTTATTAAGTGAATTATAATTTATATATTATTAGGGGAACCTGGTCCAATTCGGACCCTGTTCTAAATCGGACCATCAAGCATTTCTCAATACTGGCGCTACTGTAAAGACCGTGGGTACAGTTTTCCTGCTCACCGTTTGGCTTAGATCTAACACAATAAATTTGACGCCTTTCAGTTATCACGTTTGCTTTTTATATTAGTTTATTGTTTTGAAGTGCTCATGTGTAATGTCGGTTGGCGTTATTTCCAAGCTTCTATAAGCGACAATAATTCTCCAATCTCTCTGTGTTATTTTATAATCGAATCACCCTAGCCTAAGCTTTCATCTGACCATATGGTTTTGATATGTCTATGCACCGTTTGTGCTCAACGAGTTTGAAAATCTCAAAATGTGTGTTGGTCCAATCCGGACCTTTTGAGATGGTTCAATACGGACCTCTTGATTTTCAACGTGTACTCAGTCTATTCTAAGAGCTCCACCCCGTGAAAATCTTCCCGACTCGATCGAAAATCACAGAAGTTGTAATATTGATTAATAATGCCTTTGTTTCTGTTGCGGTCAAGAAAATAGCTTCGCAAAAAATCTAAGAAATGAGGTAGATTACCAAAAACTAAAGGAATCAATAAATCAGCTACTTGAAAAGCATCCCCATCAATACCACAGCCAAGCTTTATCCAAAATAGTTTGGCAATACGCTATAAAAAAAACGTTTACGAGTACTATATAAGAACAATACAGTCAACTATCCCTTATCCGATTTACTGTGTTTTTGTTCACAAGCTCGTAGGAAAGCGCAGTCCCTTCAATATAGTGTACATTAATCCATAAATATAAGTAGGTACTTCTCAAAATTGACTTTCCGAGACTTCGAGTCTGTTTGTTGTCTGTTTCAGTTTCCCATACAGTTCACCTTTTCAACCCGATATTTCATAGCAAAGTTTCAATGTGTGGAAAATTTTACAATATTCAACTTCAAAATTACTTTTTCGAATGTTGTAACCCGGCAGCCTTACGAGTTTCCCGGATGTAAGTTAAAGTGGCTTATGCGCCACTCCGATTGGAGACCACTAACCGTTTTTGGAGGTTGCCCGACCTTTTGAGACCCTTCAGGGGAGGGTTAAAGATTTTCCCAAAGTTATTGGGCGGGAAACGAGTTGGCTGACCTAGGGAAACAAGATGCCTCACGACTGTGAGGTCGTGCGAATCAGAAAATTTGTGTGTGAAAAAGCGAACTCTGCCGGTAACTAGACAATTGTCGCGAGGGGTATCCTCACGGGCAGACTTCACCAGTAAACACTTCGAACAAGCCACGTTCGATGAGAGAAAAATCCTTGGTTGGATTCAGGACCAACCTTCCCAGAAAATACTACAAAAGAGACTACAAAAAAAAACGACCGAAGTGTGAAAATACTTCTACATTTACCGCTTCAGATTTCTCTCATACGAAATGCTGTTCAAAAACTGTTGATCTATCGTGTAACCCAAACTCCCATTTATTCAACTAATTCAACTTTCCATTTCAACATTTGTATTTACACTTCTTCTTTATCGACATCGAGTTCATTTGCTTATAGGCCTATCTATCTACTATTCATTCTAGTTCATTCCCTCTTTCGCTAGCTAACTATAAATCTAATATCGTGCGGTATTCTTGTGCGGTGCGGTGTTCATTTCGATGAGCGACTCAAATTCAAAACTTAAAGCCTGCTACCGGCGCTCACGCGCGGCCAAACGGTACGGCTATTTGCAGCGGCCACACTAGCTGATTTGGCTAAGGCTAGGGGCAAATCTCACCATGCGCATGGGAATCAAAAAGCATGCATGCTACTTACGATTTGGACGCTGTCTACTGTCGTGGGGGCATCTGCGGTTTGCTGACTCGAACTATTAGTACCACGTGTACTACACGCGGTCTCCTCTCCGGTGCTCGACTCTGGATGCTACTTGCTCGCTCGCTCGCTCGATGATAGTCTTGCCTGCCGTTCTCAACGGCGCATCCCACGCAGATTTGTGGTCTTCAACGACGGGGTACGACCGTCTCACCAACGATCGACACTGACGGTGGTCTAGTGGATAGGGTCCTCGCCTCTCACGCTGGTGGTCACCGGATCGAATCCGGTCGGGGAACTTTTTTCCTTCACTGTTTCTCACTCGGACGTAACGTCGTCGGAGTTGAGAACCTCGCCGGTAGAAACCGGCCTCGTTGCTTGGCGCCCTGCCAAGGGCGCGGGAGTAACGTACGCTGCCCTCTCCGGCCACGTGTACCGCCGGGACTTCCTTCGCAGCAGGAAAGCGGGGTCGAAAACGGTCGCTATCAAAATGGGGGTGGTGCGACGGGCTCGCAACGTGCCACAAATCTATTTAAAAAAGGTTGATGGCGGGTATTGAACACTGACGCTTCATCATTCTGCACAAAAATCTTACCGCTTAATCCGCAAGTCTACACTAGCACAAAACCGCAAGAAACGCACTACGCACTTTCTACTAACTACTAACTAGTCGAGGGAAACGAAAGAAAATCTAAATTAATAAACTTCGAAGCACTTTCACACTTTAATTTAGTTCACCTTCAAGAACACACCACGGCGCGGTAACCAAAGTTGGACCGTTCTCGCCTCTTCCGCGAACCTGAACGAAGTGAACGAGCTAAGTCTGAGGGTCCTCAGATAAGGCGCGAGATGTGAAGGTCTTCGTCACCGGATATTACGCGAAACAAACGAAGTTAATTTCGCGAAGGTCAAGACTTCGCTTTCACGCACACCAACGTTCTAACTCGTCGGGTGAAAGCATCCCCTTTCCCCAAGATAGATCCTCCAAATCGCTGCCCTCCCGAAGATTATGAATAGGAAAGGCCGGGTCAACGATTCTTCAATATGATCTCGACAGGTCGATGTCCGAGGATCGTCACATGGTCGCTTCAACAAAGTTCGTATGGCTGCTGAGGTTTGGCGCCAGAAGGCTAGTTGGAACTCATTTAGTTTATGGACTGCGGTGTGGAGCAAGTGAGCTCAGTGAGTTCATTGAGTTCTATCCTAATATTCACTCAATCTGAGCGATCGATTTCAAGGGGTAGTTCAATGGTGAAGTTCATTACATTTGCTACTAATGCTATTTATTTACAAATTATAATTACAAATTCATGGTACTGCTACATCATTCCTTACTAAATTTTCGAAAATTTGATTGAGAATCGAAAACGGAATTTCGAAGATCAATCAAATTTTCGAAGGTCATTCGATTGATTTTGTATTCACTTTTAAATCCTGGGGTCATATGGTTTCATCGCCTTAACAGACTCTCCCTCAATTTACAGCGCATGATCAACCAATCACGTCTGCTACTGACCATCAGCGTTTTTTCAACTCCGGTCTCCAGCAGGAATTAATTAGTAAATGAAAAAACAATCAGACCTTATAAACTATTTATATACAAAGCAACAAAGAAAAAAAAAATTAACAGCAAAAAAAATGTCTATGTACAAAAATGACTGGCTATGGAGTTTTGATCTTGATCAGGCAAATAAACGTGAAAAAATAAACTGTCATTCAGATTGTTGGCAACTCATTCTTACATATAAAAATTATTGAAAACAAATTCCAAATTATCGTGATAAATAGAAAAAAAAGAACTACAACACAAACAAAAAATGTACTTAAAAAGAAATCTGCACCAACCTCAGTATATCAACTAAGCAACGGGTGAGAGTTCTCGGTAAACTATCACCGTAGTGAAAAAATAAACTGACGAAGAATATCCAAATCCAACCTCAGGATCTTCCCGAGAATTGCGGATCTGATAGTCTCCATCTTAAATGGGGGGTCTGCTTCGACTCACAGATAATCACCCAGAAATTAATCCGGAAACTTCTATCCATGCAGCCGAAACTCAAAGAACGTAAATATCCGAACATTTCTGACCGTCAGTGTGAACACCGATAACGAAATTGTTCTTCAAATACACAGCACAAAATTTTCCATTCGAACACCCCTTGCATACGCGAAACATTCATCCACCCATTCATTTCGTTCATTCATAGTCACTCACTCTTGCCAACATCATGAACCCTATGCGAGAACCAAAACAAAGTTTGACAGTTCGTCGCGGAAAACTAAACACGTCGCGGAATCGGAATTGTAAAAAAGTAGTGAAAACGGTCGGAAAACAGTGAAAATTGATGGAAAAGGTGTTTTAGTGCTGTGCCAGAACCAGAGGGAAGTGATAATTTGTCGTTCGATTGATGGTGTTGAGTTTGAAGAGAGCTTTTTGTGTGTTTTTATTTTGTTCGCAGCTGCCGCAACCTACGGGCGGTGCAGTCGCCGTCTGGGAGGTGTTGCTGAGGATTCCAACAAGAATTGCTGTGACGGAAAGTATCTGACGGGGATTGGAATGCAATTGGACGTGAATTGCTCAGAAATGGAATGAGCGCGACCCCATACCGGCTCCGGAAATTCCATCGAATTGCACGGGAAGGAAAACTGCTCTGATGGACGGAAAGGTAAACAAAGATGGAGATGGAAGGATGGACGGATAGGACTAAAAATAAACCAGTAAACTATATGGATCGGTAAAGAAGGACTGCAATTGGACTGGATCGTGTGGACTGCAAAGGAGATTATCGACAATGCCAGGAAAAGGATCTTTAAATTCGAAAACGAGTTCAACTATTCGAGGAGCCTACCAACTAAAGGAAAAAAGGTAAATTATTGTTCTAATTTTCAAAATTCACTTTATTTTGCAAATTATTAATGCCACCTTTCGACTTTTAGGTACTAAACAAATCGAAGGACAGACGAAAAGGAAAAAAACGTAGGAAACTAAGAATTCATTCGAAACAAAATAGGAAAAATTCATGGAAAATCGTGAGTAATTTTAATTTTTCAATACTAACCTAATCTAAGTACTAATCTAGTTATAATTCAGGACGAAGTGTAGGACTTATTACTAACTAACTAATCTATTCAACTATTTACAAAGAGATATTTACAAGGGATTCGTCATAGAATGAATCACTTCACGTCCTATTTAATCAAACAAAATTGCGTCTACCCGTAGTTGGTGTTTTTAGGGGACTTCTCCTCATTGTCACTCAATAGAGATTGTACATAGCTTGATCAATTTTGGAAAATTTTGTCGATTTTGAAGATTCTACTCAAGTACTCTTGGGCAGGTCGTTATGTTAGCAGCTTGCTCTTCCCTTCTAGTACTTCACTACTTTATTTTAAGAAATCATTACCGGTACTCGCTTTATGCAGTCGTGGTGATCCACTACTTTGGACAGGTCATCGTCCGGCTCATTCTTTGCTTTGTGAAGTGAGATGTTGATGGCGGGTTTCATCACAAGCAAACAAGGTTTTGCTAGCAAACTGACCTTCCATTTTCCCTGGTCGAATTCGACTTTTAATCGAAAAATTATTTACCCCGTAGGTATTTTATTTGGATTTCGTACTCATCGTAATCATTGTTGCTCATAAAGAGGCACATAGCTTTAAATTAGTTTTATTAGTTTGGATGAGACGATGCATTTAGCTTTTTGAGCTGATCTGCATAGAAAACCCCAATCCGTTTCCCTGCATTGTCTTCTAGTTCGTAGGTGTGGGAACCCAGTACTTTCCTAATCACGCAAGGTTCAAATTTAGGGGCTAGTTTCTTACAGAAACCTTTACCCTTATCAGAAAGGTCAAAAGTTTTCTTGAGGACTCTTTCCCCAGCAACATAACGTGGACAGCCAGCATTCGAACGAAGGTTGTAGCTCTTTTCATGTCTTCGATATGCTGCCGATAGGTTCGCCTTTACTTCCTCAAACAGTTTTTTCCTTGAAGCAGATATTTCTGTCTCATCCATTGTGCTCGCTTGTGTTACGTCTCTCATTTGAGAGTATTCTCTTCCGTCGGAAACTTGATTTCGTCCGAATACGACGAAATAAGGACTATATTTGGTGGAGCCATGGACCGCCGTACGGATAGCATTCGCAATTGCTTGGATGTCGTCGGCCCAATGCTTATGTTCTTTCTTAAGGGTCGCTCTGATTGCCGTTGTTATAACTCTATTCACTCGTTCCGTGTTATTTACTTGCGGATGGTACGCGGGGGTTAACCAATGGTTAACATTGTATTCCTGCAGTAGGGTTTTAAACGCTTTCGATACAAATTGAGTACCATTGTCCGTTAGTATGATCTCAGGGACTCCAAATAATCTGAATATCATATTCTCAACGAAATCGACTAATGGTTCCGCTTTGGCCTCTCGAAAAGGCTGGACCAGTACAAACTTACTGAAAACGTCTGTCGCAACCAATAAGCATGTGCTTTGCTTCTTTCCTGACGCTGGTAGTGGTCCGATGAAGTCCAGTGTGACAAACTGCCAGGGATATTCCACTGGTTTCTGCGAACCCATAGGAGGAGTTACATTTCTATTCCCTGATTTGCTCGTCTGACATGTTAGGCATTCCCTGCAAACCTTTCGTATTTGTTGGGCCATTCTTGGCCAAAAGAATCGCTCTTTAACCGCAGCAAGAGTTTTCTCGAACCCGAAGTGGGCCTTCTCATGTTCTTGTTGAACGATAGATGCTCTTTCCGTTTCTATGGGAAAACGTTTCCATAGAAATCTTGGGTCTTTCTGGCGGCTTGAACCCTTGACGTATTTCCAAATCTGTCCATCTATCACGCGATATTCTCCGTGCTTGATGGGGTCTGCCAAAATATTTGCTGCAAGTTCTTCGTAATCTGGGTCGGGTTGAACTACCATTACTGTGTCAATGGACCTTGAAAGACAGTCCGCCGTTATATTATTTTTACCTTTACGATATTCGAGTTCAATATCATAAGACTGAATTCGGAGCGCCCAGCGTAGCAGCTTCGAATTTCCCGATTCCGCTCCTATTTTAAATAACCACAACAAGCTTCTTGCATCTGTTATGACTTTAAATCTTGTCCCTTCCACATAATGTCGAAAGTTATCGATGGCTAACAGAACGCCTAAGCATTCCTTCTCCACGGCCGAGTATTTCCTTTGAGTGGAACTAAGCTTTTTGCTGAAGTACCCTACTACCCTAGTCTCCCCACCCTGATTCTGAACTAAGGCGGCACCCACAGCGTTTTCCGAGGCGTCCGATTCAATTACGAATGGTTGTGTGAAATCTGGATTCGCCAAGATGGGTGCTGAAGTCAGTACAGATTTTAATTCATTAAAAGATGCCTCTGCCGCTTCCGTCCACGTAAACTTTTTCTTCTCTTTTTTGAGCAGATCAGTTATTGCTGCTGTGATTCTGCTGTAATCTTTAATGAATCTCTGGTAGAATCCAGCAAGACCCATTAGTCTTCTAATGTCCTTAACAGACTTTGGTCGGGCATAATCTAAAATTGGCTGAATTCTCGATTGATCGATGGAAACCCCTCTCTCCGTCAAGAGGTAACCTAGATACATAACCTTCTTTCTACAGAATCGTGATTTCTCTAGAGAGATGGTTAGTTTGGCTCTTCTAAGTCGTTCAGCAACTATGGCAAGTAAACGGAGGTGTTCTTCGAGAGTTTCTGTAGCGATCACGATATCATCGAGATACACGAAAACAAAAGGTTGTAAATCAAACCCAATAACCTTGTTCATTAAACGGCACATCGTGAATGGCGCGTTTGTGAGTCCAAATGGACACACTTTAAAACGAAAAAGACCTTTTGATGTACGGAACGCTGTGTAGTTTCTACACTCTTTTTTCAATGGTATTTGAAAATACGCATCTTTTAGGTCAATGATTGAATAAAATTTTGCATGACCTAGCCTGTGAAAAATATCTTGCATATTTTGCATGGGGTATGCATCTTTTACCGTCATCGCATTTATTCGCCTCGAATCTAAACAAACTCTAATCTTTCCATTGGACTTCCGCACTGGTACAAGAGGATTTGTCCACTCGCTGTAACATTCCTCAATTGCATCCAGTTCTTTAAAGCGTTCAATTTCCGCGTCGATTTCCTTTTGAATGAAAGGGGAACATTTGTAAACCGGTTGGTTCCTTGGCTTTGCGTCTTCTTTAAGAATGATTTCATGTTGAATGAGATCAGTCCGCCCTAGCTTTCCGGGTGCGGTAAAATCAAACAATTTAATCGTTTCAATTAGCTTTCGTCTGTCGTTTTCTGACAATTCATGCTCTGTTTCTATATCTTCCGGAACTGGTTCCGGAGGTACGTCGAAAGCTGGAATATCTAGAGTGTCGTCTGGTTCCTTTTCTTCAACCTTCGGTAGGTGTGCTGTAGGTTCGATATTGAACACAATGTGGGATCCGTCAGATGCCTGTAATGTTTCAATCTTCTCTGGACCATTCCCGACATCGATCATGGGTTGAATGCCAAAGCTTTCCCAGAAGTCAGCTCCTAGAATGAGCGATCTTGATATTTGGGGAACTATAATAGTTGGTACTACTTTAGTTATCCCCTTATATGTAAAAGGAATATTGAGATAGCCCAAGCACCTATATTCTGTTCCATCAGCTGTGCTGACTCGAACTGCAGCTGGAAGAATTTTCAACCCATATTGTTCTGCCAAATTTTGTGAATTAATTACGCTAATTCCGGCCCCTGAGTCCAGTAGCGCGTCTATCTCAGTTTCGAAAACTTTCACTCGAATGTGTGGACATTTTGTTACACTGACCCTTATATGGTGTATTCTCCTTAGAGGGTCAAAATCTGCTACCATGGTCGTCGGTTTGGGAATCTGCTTATAATGAGGGGTGGTTCGATCCCCGCTACCACCTCCCTTGTTTAGTTTCCCTGACTAGAAGAAGGACGATTCATCGCCGAGCATCGCTCACAGCAACGAACCGTTCGTCCCAAATTCCCACAGCCGTAGCAAAAGATCACTTTTGGTCTTCTACATTCTCTCCAGTTGTGGCCCTGTTGTTGGCAATTCCAACAAGATCGTTGTGTTGTTGGTTCCGTGTTATCTGCCCCTGGTTGATTTGAATCCCGGGTTTGTTGAAATTGATTTTGTAATGGTGGAGGTCGGTTCTGCTTGATCTGATGTGGCTTCATACTATTGACCATAGCGGATTCGTCACTGTTGTAATCCGACTCCTCCGCTTGAACTGCATTTATTGTCCGCCTTGGTTCACCCAACTGATGTAAAGTCGGATCTGCTGCGTCAATTCGATGGTTTAGTTTTACCAGTTGTTGAAGGTCCTGAACGTCGACTATCGATATCTTTGACCGATAATGTTGACGCATATTATCCCATATGACTTCAAACTTCCTTGTATTCGATAAGGGTTTCGAAAGCATACGGTTCAACTTCTCTATCTCAGTTACGAATGCAATGAAGGATTCGCCACGCAACTGTTTCCTATCATGGATTTTCTGTCTAATTCCCTGATCTTGGTTTGGGTTTCCAAAGCGATACTTAATCAGTCTCTCAAACGTCTGCCAGTCCTCCAGCTCGTCAACGAAGGTAAAAAACCAATCGGACGCTGGACCTTCTAGAAGAAGATGTATGTCCCTCAAGAGTTGGTGCTCGGAAACGCCTTCCCGTTCTGCGATTTTCTTCAGTTTGTATAGAAAATTCTCAACGGTGACTGACCTTGAGTCCCCCGAAAACCTCAACTTCCATTTCTCTACTCGGTTTATATGATCTCTAATTCCGTCGTCTCGCCTACGTTCATGACGATAACTTCTCCACCCAGTACTTCTTCTCCCTCCTACACTCGATCCAGTGCTACGTTCTTCCTCAGAATCGTAAGGATCCTGAAATCTTTGTCTATTTACAAATACTCGTTGCTGGTCGCGAGCTACAGCATAATGTCTTCTACTCTTGTGTACATTTTTCAGATCCTCGTCTCCGCTCGAATCGGAATGAGGCCGTGTGAACAAACCAGAACTGCGTGAATTACCTATCGAGGGTCGAACTCTCTGTCCTCTCTCCTGTTGCACGTCCTGCGACTCTCGCTCCAACAAGAGCTTCGTTACGCTCTGAAGCATTCGTTCTAGATGATCTATCTTTTGTTGCATTGCGTTTTGATCTTCTCCAACCTTTTCAATATTTGCAAATTTATTTAAATGTGCGTCTCCAGGCGTAAACCCTTGGGCTTTTGGCGTGGTTCCCGTATATTTGGATGTATCCTGCGGAGTACCAAGAGGCTGGTCCTGATTTACTACCATCTGTTCAAAGGAAGTTTTACCCATGGCGATTGGAAGAGCTTGAGCTAAATCAACCTTGTCAGCCTCGTTCGATCTGCTGTTCATTTGCTGTTCAACCGGTGAAACCGGTGGTTCTATTTTAAACTCCTTCATACAACCTTCAATTCGACGAATCAAGTTTCTTTTTAATTTATTTTCCTCTGGTTGTTCTGAAAGGCAACGTTTTGCGCGATAATAGTAATGAAGTAAGCGAGAAATGTATCGCTGTTCTATACCTCGTTTCAGTGCATTCATCAAATCTGATACACGACCGTCAACATAATCATATTCCTCAGTAATATTGTATGGCGACGGATAATTTTTCATATTCTTTATATCGGACTTAAATAGAGTCCTTAGATGTCTTTGCTTGCTTGCCAGATCAAGATTACTATTTTCCTCACCTAATTCACCACGAATAAGAAGTTCATAGTCAACCTCTTCTTGGTTCAAATGTTCAGCGTAGGGTAGCTTTTCCATTTTAAATGATTAGCTGGCTATTATGCTTTGTGTATAAGTTTCTACTAATACTTTTATGGTAAGAAACGATGTACCAAATGTTCAATACAAATTCAATCAGTTCAATATTTGAACAAACTAAACAAAATTACAAAAAAAAATTGGAGTAGTGAAATATGTAGTAAAACGCTTAATAATGAAAAGAAAAAAAAAAACTAAACTTAAAGGTAAACTTCCACCAGAAATTATTTATATACAATCAAAAAAATGAAAATGTGTTTTGCCAATTCTGTTGGGCGCCAAATGTAACCCGGCAGCCTTACGAGTTTCCCGGATGTAAGTTAAAGTGGCTTATGCGCCACTCCGATTGGAGACCACTAACCGTTTTTGGAGGTTGCCCGACCTTTTGAGACCCTTCAGGGGAGGGTTAAAGATTTTCCCAAAGTTATTGGGCGGGAAACGAGTTGGCTGACCTAGGGAAACAAGATGCCTCACGACTGTGAGGTCGTGCGAATCAGAAAATTTGTGTGTGAAAAAGCGAACTCTGCCGGTAACTAGACAATTGTCGCGAGGGGTATCCTCACGGGCAGACTTCACCAGTAAACACTTCGAACAAGCCACGTTCGATGAGAGAAAAATCCTTGGTTGGATTCAGGACCAACCTTCCCAGAAAATACTACAAAAGAGACTACAAAAAAAAACGACCGAAGTGTGAAAATACTTCTACATTTACCGCTTCAGATTTCTCTCATACGAAATGCTGTTCAAAAACTGTTGATCTATCGTGTAACCCAAACTCCCATTTATTCAACTAATTCAACTTTCCATTTCAACATTTGTATTTACACTTCTTCTTTATCGACATCGAGTTCATTTGCTTATAGGCCTATCTATCTACTATTCATTCTAGTTCATTCCCTCTTTCGCTAGCTAACTATAAATCTAATATCGTGCGGTATTCTTGTGCGGTGCGGTGTTCATTTCGATGAGCGACTCAAATTCAAAACTTAAAGCCTGCTACCGGCGCTCACGCGCGGCCAAACGGTACGGCTATTTGCAGCGGCCACACTAGCTGATTTGGCTAAGGCTAGGGGCAAATCTCACCATGCGCATGGGAATCAAAAAGCATGCATGCTACTTACGATTTGGACGCTGTCTACTGTCGTGGGGGCATCTGCGGTTTGCTGACTCGAACTATTAGTACCACGTGTACTACACGCGGTCTCCTCTCCGGTGCTCGACTCTGGATGCTACTTGCTCGCTCGCTCGCTCGATGATAGTCTTGCCTGCCGTTCTCAACGGCGCATCCCACGCAGATTTGTGGTCTTCAACGACGGGGTACGGCCGTCTCACCAACGATCGACACTGACGGTGGTCTAGTGGATAGGGTCCTCGCCTCTCACGCTGGTGGTCACCGGATCGAATCCGGTCGGGGAACTTTTTTCCTTCACTGTTTCTCACTCGGACGTAACGTCGTCGGAGTTGAGAACCTCGCCGGTAGAAACCGGCCTCGTTGCTTGGCGCCCTGCCAAGGGCGCGGGAGTAACGTACGCTGCCCTCTCCGGCCACGTGTACCGCCGGGACTTCCTTCGCAGCAGGAAAGCGGGGTCGAAAACGGTCGCTATCAAAATGGGGGTGGTGCGACGGGCTCGCAACGTGCCACAAATCTATTTAAAAAAGGTTGATGGCGGGTATTGAACACTGACGCTTCATCATTCTGCACAAAAATCTTACCGCTTAATCCGCAAGTCTACACTAGCACAAAACCGCAAGAAACGCACTACGCACTTTCTACTAACTACTAACTAGTCGAGGGAAACGAAAGAAAATCTAAATTAATAAACTTCGAAGCACTTTCACACTTTAATTTAGTTCACCTTCAAGAACACACCACGGCGCGGTAACCAAAGTTGGACCGTTCTCGCCTCTTCCGCGAACCTGAACGAAGTGAACGAGCTAAGTCTGAGGGTCCTCAGATAAGGCGCGAGATGTGAAGGTCTTCGTCACCGGATATTACGCGAAACAAACGAAGTTAATTTCGCGAAGGTCAAGACTTCGCTTTCACGCACACCAACGTTCTAACTCGTCGGGTGAAAGCATCCCCTTTCCCCAAGATAGATCCTCCAAATCGCTGCCCTCCCGAAGATTATGAATAGGAAAGGCCGGGTCAACGATTCTTCAATATGATCTCGACAGGTCGATGTCCGAGGATCGTCACATGGTCGCTTCAACAAAGTTCGTATGGCTGCTGAGGTTTGGCGCCAGAAGGCTAGTTGGAACTCATTTAGTTTATGGACTGCGGTGTGGAGCAAGTGAGCTCAGTGAGTTCATTGAGTTCTATCCTAATATTCACTCAATCTGAGCGATCGATTTCAAGGGGTAGTTCAATGGTGAAGTTCATTACATTTGCTACTAATGCTATTTATTTACAAATTATAATTACAAATTCATGGTACTGCTACAATGTATTTTGTAAAAATAAATAAAAAACAAGCTCTAAAATTTGAAAATATGTGTACTTCATCTCGATAGCTCCCATACACGATAGTCTGTTCAAAATCGAGTCAGGAAGAGTTGACTGTACCCAATATTGAACAAATTTCCGATATATTTTTTAATGAAATTCATATTTCACTTGAGCTTCTTCTGATTCGAATTAGTTTGAAATTTCTAACATATTGAGTTTATTTTTTATGCTTGCGCTTGCAGAAAAAGTTCAATAAGCTTTAATACCAAACAAATCTGAGTTATATTTTGTTACTAACATTGCAAATAACGATGAAATATAGGGTGATCCGAATTAGAACATGGGGGGTCCGAATTGGAACAGGGTTGGTCCAATTCGGACCTTTTGGAGAAGTTGGTTCAAACATGTCTAGCCATGTCCTGGTAAGAGCTATCACAAAAGTCTCTGAGAGAAAAATGTGCGCGCTGAATTGCGCTTTCACGAAAACTTAAAACTTTTCATGCCGTTCATCGTGCTGAAAAGATATGGCCAAAAAACTGTTACTAGGTCCGAATTGGACCATGTTCCCCTACTATATGCTTATTTAAACTGAACAATTACAGATAGCGACCTGAACTACCCTATATTAAATTTAAAAATTTGAATTTGTTTGCCTAGTAAGAGACCAAATGTAAGTAATAAAAATATGCTATACGATTATCTCTAACCAATAAATTTATACCTTTGAGCTGATCTCATCGGGGACATTGATGAGTTTGTTGAACAGACCTCCGAAAGGCCAATACGTCGTAATACCTACAAAAACAGCTATTTTCTCATTCAATATAGTTGTATAAATGTTGTCAATTTAGCATTTTATTGGTAAATACTATCAGAGTGTCCGGATATTGGTACCATCCGAATTTTGATTCACTACGGTACACCGCGAATTAAAGCTCCTGAGTTTCCCTACAAAACTTCATATTTAGTTGTTTGAAATAGTTCGGTTGACATAAATATAAGTCGATTTGAAAAAAAAACTAATTTTATTAAAAAAAAAAAACAGATTTTTTATCAATTCGAAACATTTTTCTAATCCAAATACCATGTTCATTTTGAAGTTCATATAACGTTTATTAAACATGCCAAATTTCACGCAAATTCGTGCATTTTTACTATCGCTATTATAGCACTTTAATTGAGTTTGTATGTTTTTATATATTAAATCATTAGTGGTTATTTTGTACCACTTCTCCCTATTATAAAAATCTGAAATTTTGCGGAATATATTCTTTTATATAGGAAAACAACTCTTGTAAATTTCAGCTCGATTGGAGAACATCAATACAACCTCTCTAGACAAGGCGGTTGCGGTACTCGCAAAATGGCTCAAGTTCAAACACTACCCCGAAAAAAAAAAATTTTTCGAAAATTTTTGAAACGGCATATCTGGATTACACCTCAAATGAAAGCCCATGAGTTACCCTACAAAACGTCATATTTAGTTTTTTGACCTAGTTCGGTTGGTAAGAAAAAAATCGATTTGAAAATCACTAAATTTTTTATGAAAAACTCATTTTTCTCGATTTGAAGGACTTTTAAAATTCATATACCATGCTTATATCTAAGTTTATATAACGGAGAGTAATCAAGCCAAGTTTTAACGTAATCCGTGCACTTTTACTATAGTTATATAAGTTTTTGTGATTTTGCATGTTTAGTGACATGAAATCATTGGGGGTCATTTTGTCCCACTTCCTCCTAATATAAAAATCTAAAATTTTGCAAAACATCATCTTTTATATAGAAGAACAATCCCTGAAAATTTCAGCCTGATCGAAGAACATCAATACAAGAAGGGGTTGCGGCTCTCGCGAACTGGCTCTTAAATACTCAATATTATAGTTTTTGGTCATATCGCGCGCACAATAAATTCATGGGAAACAGCGGGTTCCAATATAGCGGGTTTGGGGCAAAATAAATTTTCTTCTCGTTTCAGAGAGCGAGCAAAGGCGCTCAAACCAAGGCTCTAGAGCCAGGACATGAGGAAGAAATGCCTATGTCCCATCCCAGGAGAACAACAATGGAGTGGGCATTAACTTTCTTAGCAACGCCACTCCCAACAATTTTACCTCTAACCCTGAATTGAAACGGTTGGTACGGTTGTCCCCGTTTCTTCTTTCTTGAATTGAAATTTTTTTGTCTATTTGTTTATTCATGCGTGAAAAACCTAATCGTCATGATTTTTTCAATTGCCTTCAACCCCAAAGTCTGCACAGTGGGCCTGGCCATTTTAATATTTGTATCATATCGCCGATATTCTGCAAATATTAATACTGACAAGAAAATATCTTAAATAATTAAGGTATTTCCAGGATGCTTTTCAATATTGGCTGTGCAAGCGCTAAGATTAGATTAGATTAGATTACGCTCTAATTTCCTCACCAAAAGCTGTGAAAGGCACATTTAATGTCATGCTTCTCCTGTATTTTCTAAAATTGATTGTCAAGTTTACCTTTTATGGAGAAAATTGAACATATTATTGGTATATTGATATATACTTTTATGAACTTAACTGGTGGCGAACGTGCCTTTGAAGCCGGCATTCTGATACCTGATTTTTGACAGTCATTTTTTAATGGTGCGTTTTAAGGCTGAATAGCCCGTCATTCGTTTTGGCATCAATGATGACTTTTCAGCTTGCATTTCAAAGTGATAAAACTCAGTCTTAGTAGTTTATATGGACTTGAAAAAGTATCAATGTACGCGCTAACTTGCATAAAGTATGCTGATACTTTTTCAGCTGTGTCAGTGCAAAACCAACAGATTTTCTTTGATTCGAAATCGTGAGATGAATTAACAACAATCATCAACGACGCGTACAAATTTCAATGACGGCCTACTTCGCCTTAATTCTTTATTATAGCATAAAACTTTTACTTATCATTCCAGTGCTCGAAAATTCGTAGTCCTACGTCAGTCCATCAGCAGCATAAAATCTTCTCTTCAATTTTCCAGCTGACTTTGAGTTTACGTTACCCATTTTTTTTGTCACTATGCCAACCTTCTTTGAGAAACTGTAGCTGCTGGCTGACTTCTGTCGTGTCGGCCTCATTCGAGGTTGCTAAAGGATCTCAGAACCAGCAGTCAGCGGAGCCGGTAGCGGGCTTCACCTACCATATCGTGATGCGACGGGATTCAGTTTCAATTTGTGCACAATCATAAAACAAGAGAGAGACGATGACATTTCCGTTCCTTGGACTGACAGCCCTTTGCCTTTTTCCCTTGAAGCCGAGGCCGCGTTCTTTGCCTGTCGGAAACGTTAAGTCGGTGGGCTTCTGTGCGGAACTGAAAGGCAGGTGAAATGCAAACGTTGATTTTTCTCTCAAATTGAATTTTGAAATAAAGTCTTGGATTTCCTGTTGGGTTATTGTTGGTTGTTGGTTTTGACATACTCGAAAAGCTGCTCGCTCGGCAATGGGGTTTCTCTGAATATAATAGCATCTGCTGAACTTAACCAATTCTCCGTGAATGACCATAACAATCTGAGTTGCACACACGGTGCTCCCCTGACCGTTATTATCAGAAAAAAATCTCCATCAAATCTGTGCTCACCAGTAGTTTTCTATAGCTAAGCTGCATGTCTGGGCAAAATTTCAAAAAAATCGTAGGGCCCGTTTTGCAGTTACGCCCTTTTCATTGTATAAGTCTACTAATTCAAAGGAAATCTGAGATATTTGAACGGATTTTCATTGGCCGTGATTACCAGAAGAAATATACCATCAAAATTTGGTTCAAAGTTGGTTTGTTTAGTTATTTGTAACCTCTTGGTGCAGTATTGAATGAGAAAATAGGCGAAATTTGAAGTTACGCCCTTTTTGAGGTGTAACCATTGAAAACACTAATTTCAAATAGATTAATTAGGCATTCTAATACCGATAAGCATTTTCAAATAATTTCAATGACATATTGCAACTACATGTCGCCAAAGTATTTCACAATTGATCAATTTTCCATAGCCTCAAGCGCTGTAAGGCATTACAGAGCAATTTTTGTGACATTATTTTTAGTCAAAAAAATATTGTTATAGCCCATTTAGCCACCCGGCTCTCATTATACTGCGCTGGAACTTGAACTTCAATCGCTTAGTAATGGACTATTGGGTAAACTATGGAACTCTAGACCACTGTCAATACTTTTGTGATCATTTGTAGCATACATTACTACATTTAGATTTTGCACGAATCTACAATGTTTCCTTTGGGTTTCCCGGTCTTTTCGATTACACAAACCGGTAAGAGCCCAGGATAAATACAAAAGTGAAAGAAATATATACATCAATTTACTCATTCTCAGGCTAACTCGCGAAGAGAAAGCATCAGTACTTGAAATACGCTTTAGAGAAGTAAGAAACATGCGTTTTTATTTGGTTTCATTAATTTCAAAATCATAACACTTTCAGAGCTTAATGTTACATATCTTCCTTACGTATCAAAACTCTTTTTAGAATATTCGAAACCTTAACCCCGACTTTCATTTCCCGGAATTTATTCATCCCGAGTTTCATCACACTGAACGCACTGCTACGGTGAATGCTATTGTCCCGAATATTTAATTATTTTGAACGATATTATCCCGTGATAATGAAATTCGAAGTAATGATATTCTTGGAACTGGAACTCATGGTGATGGTCTTCAGGTATTCGGTCTAATGGATCTCAAAGTTAAGGGGTATACTTAAAAAAATATATGATAAACATATAGTTGTTCATGGATTCTACGTAAATTCCAGTTTTGGTTACCGGAAAATTGTAAATTGTTCTGTGGCCCTGTTGATTACCTGCCGGTCTACCTACCATAATATGGTTTGAATCCTACACAAACTGAAGATTTATATGTAAACTTTATTTTTTTTTTATTGCTAGCTGTGCTTGTGAAGTAATGACACACCAGCTGATATGACCCTTTACAAACGAAAAAAATCATATTTTGGGAGCTACACAAAGTTTTTCAAACTGACAAAGACAAACAGTCAATATTGAACTCTGTAAATGGTATGATTTTGAAATCGATTAAACAAAATAATAACGGATGTTCTAAACTTTGCATTACATTCTTCCATTTTGAATCACTGCTTTCTGCGTAGTTGATTTTATTCCATACACTGCTACCCATTACGAAAAACTTAACTCTTTAAGTACTTCTTGACGTATGCTTCGAATTTGATATACAACAGGTAGCAATCAGTAGCACTTAAAATAATCTGAATCGTGAGTACATTGGTTCACCAACCAATCCAGAATATTGTGCTACAAGAACTAATTTGGTTACATGATGAAATCAGCTCCGTAATGCCTTAAAGCATTTGAGCCTATGGAAAATCAGTTGATAGTGAAAGACTTTTGTGGCATGTGAGTGCAATGTGTCATTGAATACATTTGAACATGCTCAACAGTATTAGAACGCCTAATTATTCTTTTCAAAATTAGTGTTTTCAAAGGTTACACCTCAAAAAGGGCGTAACTTCAAATTTCGCCTATTTTCTCATTCAATACTCCACCAAGAGGTTACAAATAACTAAACAAACCAACTTTGAACCAAATTTTGATGGTATATTTCTTCTGGTAATCACGGCCAATGAAAATCCGTTCAAATATCTCAGATTTCCTTTGAATTAGTAGACTTATACAATAAAAAGGGCGTAACTGCAAAACGAGCCCTACGATTTTTTTGAAATTTTGCCCAGACATGCAGCTTAGCTATAGAAATCGACTGGTGAGCACAGATTCGATGGAGATTTTTTTCTGATAATAACGGTCAGGGGAGCACCGTGGCACAGAGTTCGGAATTATGAGGCGTGGGATTATAAATCTGCATCTCCACAGTTGTTATGAAAGGATTTTGGGTAAGTGGGATAAGATAATGATCTGGGAGTCATCTTTGATCGGTGATGCGTTCCACAACATACTCGTGCCTTACCGGATTCACGACATTACTCGATTTTACTAGAATGTCAAATCAAACATATGACTATGAACAGTTTAGTTGAAATTGTGATCATTTTCTTTAAATAAATTGTCGATTTTGAATACAAACCTAATTCATAAAATAGCTAACATATCTATAGTACCTACTCAATGATACGTGCAAAAAGATTAGATTATAAACCTTGACTTTAAAAGTCCTCAAAAGACTTTTCCAGAAAATTATTTAGTAACACTGGCTCTTAAATTTTCAGGGATTTAGGCTACTGTACAGCGAAATGAGGTGATATTTCAATTGATTTTTGCTATGTTGTTCTGATTGTTGTCGTTCAATGTTATTTCTGAAATCTAAATGGGAAATTCGGGGAAGGACCATTTACTTAATCTGAAGCAAAATTTTAAGGTTTCATTCTCCAGGAAGAGTTCATTTTTTGTTGAACGTTACTGAATTTTCTATTCTTCAAAACCTTCTCCAACATTTCCTGTAGCTTCATGAATATATCATTTTAGACGTTCTTCATCAACTCAGCACGTCTTTATCAAGCTAGAAATAATAAAGTTTTCGCAATCCAACCGTAAAACTTCAAAAGCCACTCGTTGCCAAAGTTTCGAGTCATGCCGCTTCCACTGTGCGCTAAACCGAACTAAGAAAACCGTCAGAGCGCGGTGCTTCTGCAGCAGAAAAAGCACGTAGGTGTCCTACGTCAAGATAGTGCATTATGCGTAAAACGCAAAGGTGAAAACGCGATAAGTGTATGCTAGTCAGTACCGAAGAAGAACCACGTTGAGAATGCCAATTTTGAGTGCAACGCAGAATAGGGTTAGTCGGGGTGATATAATACCATTTGCAATTGACATAAGTTCTTGAAAATCCAAGTTATCATAAGTTCTCATAATAAACCCTAGATTAACATTGAAGAAGCATATACACATTATAACAGCACTACAAATGCAAAACGCCTAAAATAGCCATTTCCAGCACTTATACCCCTATTACTACACAATAAATACTTTGAAGCCTGATGCCTTCAGACATTGAATAAGCACTATATTGCCTCAATATACACATATTGGACACCATTTATTGCTATCAAGTTGAAAGATTATACCTCGTGGGTTGTTTTTGCATGGTAAGAGGTGCAAAATATAAAAATTCTTACTACCACATATTTGTTAATTTCCACCAAAAGAGAAGAATAGGACAGTACTGAGTGATTCCAAGCAACAGCACCAAAATTTGGTAAATTTTTTAATTCATTTTTTTCTATTGATGATGATGATATAAGCTGCCATCTATTGTAGCAAGGTATCCACCGGTAGCAATGGCCTGTTCTAACAAAACAATTTGTTCAAGATTGTATGACTATTTGTATTCAATCATACTCCTGATTGAAGGGCCAAAAACGAATGGCGGACCCGTAAGCAGAGACACTTACGCGAAACCCGCAAGGGAAAAAGAATCTCCTTCCAAAAGTAAGTTCACACAAACAGTCGTACAATCAAGCCCTTGCTTGTCAGAAAGACCCAATAGATGGGAAGAAGAGCCCGCCCTTTTTCCTCGAAATGTTGGCAATAGGAAGTTGACAGTTTCACTCTTCCTATCCATCTCGCTTCAATCGGGTGCCCTGATGGTCCCACCCAACCCAAAATGCATGAAACATTGGAAATATAATCAAATAATACAATTCATCATGAAAAGATCTCACCGTTTTTTTTTATCCTTGTAGTATTTTCACGCTGGTTGTCAAAACGATGTCGTTGAACTATTCCACTGTTAACTATAGAGTATTATTTATGCGAGTTACTACAAAACTGTTCAAAACCCGGGAAAAAAAACAAACTCGCACTCCTGCGATAGGGTGGTACGAAAATCGGATCCACTTGCTCGAAAATCGAAAAAAAAGGCCAGAACACTTTGCTTATGCGAAAACTGTACCCGCTTGCTGGGCTTCTCGAAATGAAGATCGAACGGTAAGGTTGCCAAAATCAAACGGGCACTGTATAAAATTTGCAACACCCCAATTGAACACCATTGTACATGCCCAGTCTTCTAATCGTACCATCATCTTGCTTATACCCGCCTCTCTTTCCCCCTTCCGAGAGATCACTTTAGCCTGTTGGTGTGGGTAAGCCTCGCAAGCAGCAATTCTCCACACGTTCATTTCTCACACCACATCACTTCCACCCGTCCTACCTTTCACTACCACTTTTTAATTCATTTTTTTTCTATTGAGCTGAAACTTTGCACAGTTTTCCAGTTCCATCTAAATCGTCATTTTCCGATATCAAATCTTCAAGTTGAGTCACGACTAACTTTTCAAAAGGGTGTATGTGAAAATGGTTCAAAAATATTCAAAAAGCTGCACAGCAAAAACGGTTCGTTCGATTGTTAGACAACTAAAGAAACAAAGTTAGACAACTAAATAAAGTTTCCAAAAAAAATACACACAGTAAAAAAAATTTTTTTTTTTGCATTAAAAAACATAATTTTTGACACAAAAACTCAAATATCTCAAAACCCTATCGGAATACCAACGTAATTTTTTGAGGAAAAACGGTCCATTATATTAGCTATCTACCATAAAAATTTGGTGATGGTAAACCAATAAAAAAAAAGTTATGACATTTCAAACATGTCACAATTTTCACATTTAGTAGAAAAAAAAAAATTTTTCGGTGTAAATTATTACGGGAACCGCAGTTTGTTGCTGATTTTATTGTTAAGGGCCTTGCGTGAATTAAACAAGTCGTTTTCATGTATTCATTAGTATTATGTATATTATATGCATAAATATTATGTATATGTATAAATATTATATGTATATGTATATATGTATAAATTAAAATGAATTAACAGATACCACAAAAATATTTTTTTTTTTTTTACCAGGATATTTTTTTTAGAGTATGATTGATGAGTTTCTAAATGTTATATATAAACTTAAAAAGTTTTGGATTTGGGTATGCGTTATGAGATCATGAAAACATTTTATTAATACTTATTTATTTATTTATTGTTTTTCAATTTTTTTACAATATCGAACACTTTTGCATCATTATCAGTACAGTTCGAGTATAGTTTTGCTTTAATTTTATTTTCTGACAATGGAATGAAACAGTGAAATTTTTGGGTTCCTTGGATCGTTTTCGCGTTATTATATTGCTCGCTGAGCTCTGATGCTTGACGCTTTCCATCTTTTTTAACAGATACATAATCTTTTTGGCCAGGCATAGCTCTACTTACTTCATCGTCTTCAAAATATTGAATTATTTTTTCTTTTGTCTCACCTGTTAATGAAGTACTCGACCTAGCATTTTTGGTTGCAAGACAGTTATTTTTGAATTGTTTTGCCTCTTTTGCTGTATTTCTATTGGTTTTGAACTCATCAATGGCGTCTTGAATAGACCACGAGCTTGGCAGCATCGACAAAATCAATAATTTTTCTTTCCTTGTCGTGGCTAGATTCGAGAACCTTTCCTTCATATTCATAATTACCTCATCGTAGTCTGTATTTTCCACATCCTCAGGTCCTAATTTGAAGAGGTTTCTTCGTACAGCTTCGTTGATTTCACGGTATTTTTTCTCGGGATAACTGACGTAACCCATCTTCGTCCATTTAATCGGAGTCACTTTTATTCCAGCTATCCCTTCGTTGAAGCGTTCGATGTTGACCTTCTGGATGCACTCATCTTCTGATTGATTTGTTGAAACAGATGTCGCTGATGGTACCGTGGCAAGACTATCTGCGCTTGGTACTTCTGGTAACTCCTCAGTTGTTGTCGGTGCATCTAGTAATTCCTCAGTTGTTGTTGTTTTCGAACTTCCTGCAACCTGATCCACCGATGATGTACAGATTGCCAACGTTTAAACGGCAGGACGTACAAATGCGTAAATTTGTATCCAATGTAGACATTGGAGCATAACCAGCCGCTTTCAGTTTATCTATGGTGCTTTCGGTGAGATTTCGTAGCTCTTTCGAACACTTTTTTTTCTGCAAACGGCCTGCAACAGTTGAGAAAGCGACTACTCATGTTGCTCGTTAGATTTTAATAAACAAAATCACTTTTAAGTTTTTACTGACTAGTTTGGTGTCGTTTGCTTGACTGAAGAAAAATTTTACAATTAAATCTTTTATAACCATAGTGGTAGTATATTTTTAGCTTTTTCGTGAGTATGTTCATGGTATGTACCTATCATGTTTTTGATGTTGTTGAAGTTACTCGCTTTCTACCAAATATGATTAACAAAGTCTATTCTCTACCAAGGCGGGTCTATACCCAGGTGTAATCAGATTTTAACTTTGTGGAGAAAACCAGCGCCGAGAAAACCGACCTGCTTTACGTGTACTAGATCACCTGGGTATAGACCCGCCTTGTTCTCTACGAGGTAAACTTTTTGCAGGTAAACTAGTCGTATACCTGTATAGAAAACTTTTTTTGTAGCTTTTGTCTTCAATATTAGATTTCTTATAGGTTTCTTTTATCAAAAGGTTTCAACACTATTGAGAGAATTTTTCTTCAGTTACGTACAATAAAAAATATGACACTATCAAGACTTTAGATCACAACACTGGATCGCGTCTAACTTTCTAATAGATGCTATAATAGTTATGAATAATTAAATTAAATATTATGAAAACAACTTGTTAACCTCATGTGGTACCCTTAACAAAAAATTCAGCAACAAACTGCGGTCCTAAAATAAATTAACAATGAAAAAAAAAAAAATTTCACTAAGTGTCAAATTTGTGAAATATTTGAAATGTCATAACTTTTTTGTTTATTGGCTTACCATCACCAAATTTTTATGGTAGATAGTTAATATAATGGACCGTTTTCCCTCAAAAAATTACGTTGGTATTCCGATAGGGTTTTGAGATATTTGAGTTTTTGTGACAAAAATGATGTTTTTTACTGTGTGTATTTTTTTTTGGAATCTTTATTTAGTTGTCTAACTTTGTTTCTTTAGTTGTCTAACAATTGAACGAACCGTTTTTGCTGTGCAGCTTTTTGAATATTTTTGAACCATTTTCACATACACCCTTTTGAAAAGTTAGTCGTGACTCAACTTGTAGATTTGATATCGGAAAATGACGATTTAGATGGAACTGAAAAACTGTGCAAAGTTTCAGATATTTTTGAAATGGTCGATCAGAATCGACTTGCATGCCTCCGTGGAATCCCTCTACTGTGAATTTATTTTTTTTTGCTCGGAGCAATTCTCGCTTAAACCAGGCCGCCATCGGCACCCATCGCTAGAATTCCAATTTTATGTCACTGATCGCTAGTTTTCGATAAAACTTAAGGGTGGTCCTTTCTGTTTTCTCAAATTGGTGGACCCCTCGTACGCCAGCTAGCTGAACAGTTTGCGAAAAAGCCCATTTTTCGATAAATCTTGGGTGTTTCTTCATTCAAAATGGCCGCCAAATTTTTTTCGAGTTCAAATGAAAGCTATATCTTTTCTCTATACGATGCCACTAAGTTTGCTATGTGTTCCAAGCGAAATATGAGACATATCCCGTGAAGAAACACCCAAGATTTATCGAAAAATGGGCTTTTTCGCAAACTGTTCAGCTAGCTTGCGTACGAGGGGTCCACCAATTTGAGAAAACAGAAAGGACCACTCTTAAGTTTTATCGAAAACTAGCGATCAGTGACATAAAATTGGAATTCTAACGATGGGTGCCGATGGCGGCCTGGTTTCAGCGAGAATTGCTCTCGCCAAAAATGGAGCAAAAACGACTGATGTTTCTCAAATGGTCTAATATTGACATTAGTAGTGCAGAAAATCATGGTTACATCTTGACCAACACGCTATCTGATTCATTCTGGCTTTATAATGGCATTATATGCTCTATAAAGATGATAGGCATCAAATGACTACACTGTATGCGTATATTATGCTATTATCGTGGTTACGTTCAAAATCATTAGAATATGCTGGCCTATAATGTACTTAAGCACGTAATCATTTTAAGACCCGCCGCTCCATCCTATAATTTTTGTCTTAAACAATTCTGAAATTTGTATGAACCGTGATTGTTTGCCAGAACTTTCATATTTCCATCATAGATGTCCACTTTTTTAATTTAAATATGAATTTTGGGTGCCACACGCATAACAGAACGCATAATAAATTGATTATGATATTCTAGAACAAATGGGTTTAGTACAGAGTTTAATAATTTTATGAACATTTAACTTTTTTGTCCCACAAAAATTGATTACATCTTTTAATTAAAATCTATGCCTCGAATATATTATATAGATTTCGATCAGCTTGTTGGAACCCTCGGAATTTTATAGTCTATACGTTTTCGAGGAAGGTTTTATTTTAGCACGAAGTCCCATATCCATTTTCAAAGATTTTAAATTATTTGTTCAAGAAGGAGAAGTTTTCACCCTGCCTTTACACAATCTTTGTATAGATGTAAGAATGTAAGGCCGTCTTCAGTGTCGTGTACTAGACTGGACACAGGCTAGACAAGTAGAGTCTAGTACACGACACTGAAGACGGTCTTACAGTTGAGGTCGAAATACGCGTATCCGTCAATGGAAACAAGCTCTAGTGGAATTGTATGGTATAGTAATAAAAAATATAGGTATTCCACTAAACAGCCGGAAGATTTATTATATCATTTCTGATTCCAGCGTTTTCAATTCTAATACCTCATAAAAGCAGTCTACGAAAAAGTTTTAGAGTTTCAAAAAAAAAGGAGAAATTTGGTGAGTGGAGAAACTTACTATCTCTTGACCAAAACGCCTACATTGATTGTAAATATCGAAGAGCTATTGCAGTTTTATTTTTGTAACTTTAATAAAATGCCTTGAAATAAGAAAAAAAATCAGAATAAACTGCAATATACCTTTTAAAGCAAAAATATGTCAACAATCTATTTGAATGAAAATTTGCGTTTTTTCAATTTCTAAAACTTGATCATCAACTAGGTACTTCGACGAAATGTTAATGTTTGAAAAACTAGACTACAAAAATATTTTTCTTGGACTGATTAAGGCAAAGTTGATTGAAATTTGACGCTATACAACTTTGCGTAAGAGTATATACCGTTTTGATTCATATTACGGACACTTAAGGCCCCTGTGAAGTATAACCGATTGAAAAGCATATAAATTGAAACATATTGCATGATACCTGTGCGTTATCAGACTTTTGAAGCACTCAACTTCCGAACGGTGGGCGAAGATTCGGATTCCAAAGCTTGAATTACCTAAAATAAATAGAAATTAATGATCTTTCCATGATTCTTATTCCGGACGCAACCTCACTTTTGCTTCATTTTACGGACACCTTGTTTCAAATTCCGGACAACTCACGAAAAGAAAAACTTTAATAGTTAAATTATAATTAAACTCCCGCATTCGTAAAAGCAACGTCAAAACAAGTTGCGCATTATAAATTCTCATGGATTGCTATTTGAAATTCATATTAAAACGCGCTTGAAAGTTGGGAACTATCAAACAGGAAATTTTGAAACATTTCAATTGAAACCTTTCCCATACAAAGTAGAGTGTCCGGAATTAGAAGCTGTCCGGAATTTGAATCAAAACGGTACCATTATTTTTGCAAATAAAGTTGGTTATATTGTTTATATGATATTGTGGCCCATTTTTGTATTAGATGATACTGAATAAAAGACTACATTTTTAGAAACAATATTGTGAAAGATTGTTTTTGTCTAAATTTTATTTGCATGTTCTAAAAGCAAAACAATAAAATTATTCATATGATGAATATCTTCAAAATAGTTGTATTGGCAAAGCTTCTTTATTCCCAATTTCTCGTCAAAGTAGTATACGAATGACTTTTAAAACTTCAGAAAACACAATGTTGTGTTGGCTCGAAAATCCATGTGGGCAGTCAAGTAACATACATTCACCCATGTCAAATGATAGAATGGATTTATATTTGGGGCGCTGGAAATTTAAACATATTAAAATAAATTGCTCATTCTGAAGAGCCGTGGTTGAACGTTTTTATAAGTGCGATATGTGGCTCTGTTTTACTAAAAACGTATGAGCTAATTTTGACCTGAGTTGTCTTTAGCCAAAAAAACAAACGTTTTCCACCAAAAATTCTTTCAAATCTCTGTATTTATTTTTATTGAATTTTTATGAAAAATAGAGGTACCGTCTTGACTCACATTCCGAACACTTATGGCCAACAGTGACTTCAAATGCATCTGATTGGCATAAAATTGCTTATATTTGCGTAAATTATAATTTACTTGCAAAGTCCAACTGTTAGCTGTTGAGTGTACCGATAATAATGTTGATTTTATTAGTTTTAGTATTGTTTTTACGTAAACATATGAAACAACATGATTCAAATGCCGACCACTGTGTTCATTCTGTCTCATATTCCGAACACCTTGATTCAAATTCCGAACAGCACGAATAAATCGTACTCAAATGAATAATTTCGCAAACAAATTTATCTGAGCTTGTTCTACTGGTCTCAAACTTGAGAATCATCACTACTCCCGAGGTATAAATTATATTGAAGACGTTAAAATTGAATTGCAATTGACTGCCTTTTCCATGTTAATTGGTGACATATTTCAGCGAAACATTTCAACCAAATCGCCATACAAAAACCGAGTGTTCGGAATTTGAGTCTGTTCGGAATTTGAGACAAAGCGGTATATCAAACCCTGTTCCGTCCCAACGTCACAAGAAGCAATTTGAGAAGCGCTGGCAGCAGGCAGCAGCGGAATATTCCATCATCAACATCCTTGCATTGTGCTACCCGGTTTGCAGCATCAAAACAGGGAGCGGAAAATACCCCACTGGTGCCAAGTTGTCGCGCAAAGTACAATTTGCATCTCTTTTCTGCTCATTCGTTTTACCAACCAACCACACAGATTGCACCACCACCAGCACAACCATCATCATCATCATCGAACCCACTGCAGCATCTTCCAGGCAGTGGAAATTTCCATCATTCCCCACACCGCTGCGCATGCAAGACTTCGTTTACCTGTAGCCTATATAAGTAGCTTGCATGCGCAAGCACATCATCAGTTTCGATTCAGTTTCAATCAGTTTCGTTTGAGTTAACATCAGTTTCCAAATCAGTTCAATCATTGTAGCGTTATCAAGTAGAGAGAATATACAGTAGTTCAGTAGTCAAATGAAGCAAACCGCATTTTCCTCCTCCACCATTGGAAGCCAATGAGCCTTCCGTGAAGGCTAGAGTCATTCGAGCCCATTCCAGTCGAGCTATCGGTCCTGTGCCCTGTTGCACCAAGCAACAGGTTAGCGGACGATCAACAGATCGTTCCGTTCAAGCTCAACAGAGCAAACCCCCGTTGCACGACGCAACAAACCCATTAGACATAAATGCTCCCAAAACCATGACTCTGATAAAATATTTTATTTCGACCATGATGAATACGTTTTCTAAAACCTCCTCCATCATCTGGCACCGAAGAAACTAAAATTTTCAACAATGAAGTTTGAAGAAGGTTGATGATTTTATCTATCACTAAAATTTGTTTTATCTATCCGAATCGAAAATTTATCAAAACAAAATTTTCTTCGTTCTCATTGACTTATGATATCTATATAAATAAAAATGGAATGGTGTTTGTATGTCACGAATTGGCCTACGAACGGGTCAACGGATTCGAATGATTCTTTCTCAGTTTTGTTCGTCAAGGGTTCCGACGTGTTTGTGTGTATAAAAATCCCAGGATATTCACCGGGAAAGTTGAAAAAACGAGCGCGAACGAAACTGTCATTTTATATGGGACGATCAAAAGCATTTTTCAACAGCCTACTTGATGGCAAGACGAAGTTTGCTGGGACCACTAGTTTTCAATAAATTAGTTCGTTATTGAGTTTTGCTTCTTCTAAGAAAAAAGTATCAAAGTTTTAGTTTTGAACCATACTTTTTTATTTGAGAAAATGTGTGGTTGTGTTCTTTAGCAAACTTTTTGAAAATGTAATTATGTACAGCTTTGCTGCAGAAACTTCTGACCCAACTCTTAATTTAAGCTTAGTAAATCTATTCCGACCCAAAAAAATAGTTTCGAGGTCTAACTTTTTTGTTTTCAGTTCCAGTTGACTGTGATCTTCAGAAGAGCTGTAGAGGGAAAACTTATACAACTTTTTGCTGAACATTGCAAGTTTGTAATTCGATACTATGACACTTCCCGGAATGACCCATTTCCCGGAATGCACCAAAAATAAACCTTTCCGGCTTTTATTATGCGATATAAATATCAGAGCTGAACGGCTGACAAGACACCTACTCGCCTAAAAAAGATGTTACGATTAATGACATGCGAACGCTTTATGTATGCTAAAACAGCGTCCCGTATCAAGGCGTCGATAGGCTAGTGATGTACGCACGAGCCTATCGATCGCAAGGTCCTTGGTTCGATTCCAGATTACCGCGAAAACATTTTTTGTTTTCAAATCTTGGTTTTATGAGGCCAATGGCGAATTTTCATAAGGGGTTGGTCGCGGGTTTCAATCTCGCCGGTCGATAATCTTTTCAGGTTGGAAAATTCTTCTACTTTCGAGGGCATAGAGTTTATTTGTCAATTGGCGAAGAATAGTCTCGTTGATGGGAGATTTAATATGAACATTGGGCCAAAAAGCAAACTCTGTCCCAGTTAAAATCTTATGCCAGAAAAAAGAAGAAGAAGAATATGATATAAATTAAAAACCCACATAACAGCATAAAGTTCATGCAAATACCTCATTCCAAACATGGGGATGGCATTGTGGGAAGCGTCACAAATTTTAAAAAATTGATTATATATTAGAGTGTCTATCCCGGGACATCCCGGGACAAAAAATCCCGGGATTTGATAAATTTCAGGATTTCCCGTTTCCCGGGATTTTTGTTCTGACATCCCGGGAATCCCGGGATTCCCGAAATGTACGTAGAGTTTGATAAAAGCCATCGAAATGTCCATGAAAAACAATGAAATTTTTCTTCACTATTAAGCCTTATTTGATGAAATAGAAAAGCATCATGAAAAAAAAGAATTTAGAAGAGTAATTATTTTCATGAAAAGACCCATTTACCAAGTAAGAAACGCAAATTTTTATTTGTATAGTTGCAAAGTTTCAATGCTTTTCTTTTCAACTCTAGCCGGGGTTATAAGCCTCAAGCAAATTTGAAAATACACCTAAACTGCATTAAATAATTTTCAGTAATTAACTCTTTGCATGATCTTCTACAATATCTTCATTGATCTGTAATCGTTGTTTTATTCTTTCTCTATTTATTTATTCTAAAGTCATAATATTAATTCAATTTGCTTCAAACATTTCGAAAGCCATCAAATGTTTGAAGCAAATTGATTTAATATTATGACCAAAATTTATAGCATACTTCCATGCATAGGTGTGGTAGAGAATTTAAAAAAATCCCTTACAAACCCGTAATTCGTGAAGCTATGTTTTGATATTTTTCAAGTTTCTTCATCAGAATACATGATATGTGATTTGTTGTTATTGACGTATTATCTTGGATAGTTACATTATCTTTTTTCTAAAATGGAAAAAAGCTTTTTTTTTGTCGAATTTGTACTTTTATTTCATTGAAAATAAGGGGAAATCCCGGGATCCCGGGACGAGCAGAATGGCCGGGAAATAGACACTCTATCTAACATATCTTGAAAGAACAGCCTATTTATGGAAGAAGGGCAATTATCCAACAAAAATATAGACAGTATACACAATAATAACTTTACCAGAAAAACACGAAAAAACTGGCTGAAAAGTTCCTCACATACCGCACATTGAACCTTAATAGAGGTTCAAAATGACATAAGATTATTTAGTCTTAAATAAAATTGGGAGGGCTTTGAGATCTAGAAAATTGTTCTACTTGATAAATAAATAGACCAAACCAATAGATCGCAACCTAAGATCAGATTATTTGGAAAAAACTGCTACCCTTAAAAATTCTCGATTTAATAAAAAATCTAGCCCAACCCTTAACCTCGCTCACTAACTGAAAATATGGTGTATATAATCCTTATGACCGCAAATATTTTTTCAGGGGATTTACTGGAATATATCTTATTAATGTGCCACTAAATTATCAAGGGAAACTGCTTTACAAATCTGAATATCAAATAGGATGACAAAAATTAAAACTAGGTACGTTGTCTGTTGTGCAGAATTGATATTTTTTTTTAAGATTTTAATTCACCATTAATAAGTTAAGATGCTATCAAGCATGGATTTTCAAAACGATGCATAAATTAAGTGGAAGGATTTCTAAACCATACATCTCATGGCGAGCATAAACGTCAAAAAACTAAACTATGACATACTAGTGGCTATTAACGGTTGTGCTCCTTTTTCCCGAATGTCAGTTCTTCGAATGTCGTTTCTCCGAAGCCGCCCCGAATCGGGAGCCAGTCCCCCGAATATCCCGTGTCCCCGAATAGCCCATTTCCCCGAAAAGTTTTTGGCACTCATATTTGTCATAACTTTTCACATTTCAGGGTGGTGAACGATTATTATTTGATGATTATTTGATTGGTGATTCTTACGAGTTTTACTGTCCTCAGAATTCTTGATAACATGCTTATAGTCGATAATGATAAAACACCCCCTTCTTTTGATTGCTAATCGTTCTTTCTAATTCGCCATCCTGCCACTGAAAATGATAATAGTCCCTGTTTGAACTGTTCCACTTTTCGGGGAAACGTATCATTCGGGGATACGGAATTCGGGGAAACAGGTCATTCGGGGAACTGGCGTTCGAGGAACTGACATTCGGGGGAAAAGTAGCACAGTCGCTATTTACAAAGGATTCTTCAAACTTGCCACACAGTTTTTATGATTCTGATATTATTTTTCTGCAGAAATAGTGATTCAAAGTCACCCTTCAAATCTCAAACAATTTTTTTACTGGTAAGGACTGAGCAGACTGAACCGTTGAATTTAATTTTTATCAACACAAAAAAATATTATTCCTTAATTTGCAAAATGTTTAGATTTTAAACTACATACTTATTTTGAACTAATGCAAATGCTTTTCAGTTGAATTTTCGACCCATTGTCAATGTTGAGCACCTACGATACATGGTAGGTGTTCAGTCATATACGATTCAAAAAGGTACGACTCCTTCCTATCCGCTAATCAATTTGAGTTTTCGCTATTATCATGGTCTATTGAACAAGGGTGAGCCATCCTTCAACAATCGATAGTTTTTCTGGCCACGTCCTAGCAACTGGAATTTGTAATTTGCTGAATACGTAATTAAGAGAGCAGCAGAGACCTCTCCTTTTACTTATGTAAAATGTCATCAAAGAATTTTCCATGTAAATTTGATAGACAAAGGAACAGTCCATTAACTACATAAGACAATTTCAACGGGTTTTCGACCCTATGGTATGATTTTTTGTATGAAAATAAAAAATAATTTGTATGGCACGTAAGATATCTCAAACCCCTCCTCCCCTCATAACTCCTTACGTGATTAATGGACGATCCCATGTATGTTCAGTTCTTCTTTTATAAGAAGATAAGGGATGTATTTCAGAATGAACTCAAGAATATTTAAGCAACGACAAGAGACATGATCGAGTTTATTTTATTTTTGATAAGACTGTCGATCCCGTCATATTGTGTACATTAAATTGCATCTCTCAACGTCGACAGCATTACAAAAATTATAGCAAATAGTCATTGATAAGATCCTGTTCCAAGGCGTAGGGGATGATGTCCAGCAAAACTAAACAATCTATAGAATCACCATCTTCTAGAAGAGGGTAAAGGAGGGTTGAAATGACTTACAATTTGGGAAACAATTGAAACTGAACGAATCGTGGTTTTACGGCCAACCAGCCGAGTGGAAGTTTAACAACTACCGAAAAGCTAAATATTACATATAATTTGCAATTGGATTAGATGGACAAATTGATGTGAAGATTTGCGAAAAAGTTACACGTCTTCTCAGTGAGAATCGAACTCATCGGGAAGTCGTGAGTTCGATTCTCACTGAGAAGACGTGTAACTTTTTCGCAAATCTTCACATCAATTTGTCCATCTAATCCAATTGCAAATTATATGTAATGTTTAGCTTTTCGGTAGTTGTTAGAACTTTAGGTTAGTTTATTGCCAGTCTATTCGTGATCTATCGTAAAACTAAAAAGCGATGGTGGCGCTGTTCTAGATTGGCGATTAGTCAACCGTGTCAAAGTTGGTATTAATAACTTTAGAAGAAAGATCACTACAATCAATTTACTGATAAGATTTTGGCAATTCAAAGCACAAGAAACCGTAAATATTCATTTCAGTTCGCAAATTTTCCTCAACCTAACTCCGCATTTAATCGCCAATCGGGTGTGGCCAAAAATGCAAAAAAAAAACACTTGAGCAAATTAGCTTTCAGTTGATAACTGCGAAAGAGTTTATTAGAACACTAAGCAGAGAAGAAGGCTCTTTCTCAGTTGAGATGTAATGTCATAAAGAAGAAAAGGAAGCAGAAATATGAGGATGAACAGTAGAAAAAAAATTGTTTCATGTTTAATCTTTCTTGTGAGAAAAAAAAACAATGATCAGCTTGACCCACTTCCTTGTAATTATTTTCACAAATATAGCGCATCCTTTGTTGCAAAGGACATTTTGTGATTATCGTTTTAATATTCTATATTACATTTATTGAAATTATAATAAAAAAACTATTGATAATTTATTATAATATCATATTGATTGATAGGAGTTTGCAATCAACTTTCATTACGAGCCTACGAAAATGAACAATCTTAATGTTCTTCACAGCTCCCAAACATCACTACTGTGCATTTATATGATGAAAATGTGTATTATTCTGACAAAATTGCAATTTTCTTTACAAATTTGTAAAATATTTTGTCTAAGAAAAATATTCCGTTTTTGTCACGGTTCCGTTTTTGTCTATTGAAAATTGCCGATTATGTTGATAAAAACGGAACATACCTGTATCATTATTTCTTCTATAACTCTTTTAAACATCACATGCAAGAAGAACTGAAAACAAAAAAGTTAGACCAAGAAAACTTATTTTTTGGTTCCACCCTAAGAAATTCAATAAAATATAGTTAAAATACTTAAAATAACAACAGTGTTCTGTGAAATTTTTAGCTTTTTCGGTGGTGATTAAAGGTGGCCCAAGGACAACGTAGGTTTGTATGGAAATTACCATGGAAAAATTTTTGAAAAATATTCCCAACACGTTAAAACTGTAATGGATGTACAAACTTATCAACGCATAGTGAAGAGTTTTCACCATCATATTTTTCAAATCATAATAAAGTAATTTTTTAAGAGTATTAAATTTATTTGCAATTTTTTAGCTGCGAAAATCCAAATCAAAATTTGCTTAAAAATAAGGTATTTATGGGTATAGATGAGCTTATAAAAGTCTGTTTAAAACAATCTTCAATCAGAAAATATAATCAATAATTGAGGATCAAAAAACATATTATGAAAAAATAGATTTTGTTGCCAAATGTTATTCTAAAGATGGCTGAGCTGCCCCATTTTCCCCTACATTTTACCGGGAGATAACTTTTCCATACCATACTTTTCTGGATGCCTATGATGATGCAGCATTCAATGCCGACATATGATTGAGTGCTACTTGAACTTCAATGGAATCAATAGAATCTATCGAATAGATTCATGAACTTTTGAGTCCCAATTTCTTAGGAAATCGAGTTGACGATCTTATAATTTAAGCTATTCGAGTTCAGCGAATTCAGTGGAAATTTCAGATTCTTGGTTTTGTTGATCAACATGTTTGCGTCACAATTCTGATGAGTTTCGAAGGCATACATTCAATAAACTCTTCGTCCTTGTCTATTGCACGACATCTCTTACCAGGGAATCCACAGAAACATAAAGACAAATGATGCATCTATTAAATTACAATCGGAATGTATCGGATGCAAGGGAGACAATGAAAAAGGAACTAACCTTTCAGATCAGTGGAGCACACATTCACACACTTCAGCTGCAAGCCTCAGCGATAGTATACGTTACCGGCAGAGCAAGTTCCAGGGATAATGATGTGAAATATTACGTGAGTTATTGCTTCCAGCGTACTTCACCTCCAACAGAATCTGCCGTATCGTAAGCTGAATGACACACAATACCCAAGGATATGAGAACGACAACCGGCGACGAAGACCGGTTAGATGCACTTGAAATGAAACTGCACCACGTCCTACCGGCAGCCTTACCGGTTTTGCCCTGCAGCTGTAGTGCCTTCTAATCCGTTAACTTCCGAGAACAATCCTTGAACATATGAACACGTATGCCCAGGCTCACGCTTGAGGCTTTCACCCAGTCACAAAGGATGGCCGGCAAGGTTCCAGCGGTCGAAAAACGGGAGGACCTGAGAAGAGCACAATTCATAGGGCGATATTTCTGTTTTGTAGTTTTTTATCGTTTATCATTCTGTCCTTTCTGCTCCGGAGCACTTCGAGCTCCGGTATAAGTGAAAGTTTCTTTGGGTGATTTATTTGTTCGCAAATGAAAAACGTGCCCGAAGTGTCGAAAGACGTGGATGGCTGTAATAATTGGTTGAGCTGGCAGCAGCAAAAAGGTTCCACAAATTTCAATTAACAACACAATTTTGCACTCCTCTGAGTTGTTCGTGTCCCTCTTGGGGCCATTGTTGTGCAATATGTGTGAGGCGTCAGGCAAAACATCTCAAGCCATGCCGAGTCTCGTTTAGTGCAGTTAAAGAGTGCAATCTTGAGCAGCCTCAGTCACTTGTGGAATCCCTTCATGCATACATGAGAAGCTTCTCAAGAGTCTAATAAAAGTGGCACCATGGTTGTCTACGTAGAAAACATCGTTCTTTAACGCTGGAGAGCTGGTGAAGTGGGCTGCATAGGTGTGCGTAGGTAATTGAACATGAAATTGAGGCTTAATGAACGCTTAATGAACATGCAAAAGTTTGAAAGCGTTTTCAACCATTTTGTATTAAGGATATATGAGTATCAGTAACAGCATATGTGTATGAGATGAAAACGACGTAAGGACACAATCTCAAACTTCATAATTTTGTCATTATAAAAGACGTGAACAATAATCCAATTTCTTTCCCAGACAACCAGAAGCATATAACAGTTTACGGAAAAATTCGTTTAGGAAAACAAATTGCATTAACACCCGCAGTGTATGGTGGACGAAATCGTCGATGAGCTTCTTCATATTAAACGCTATTTTATGAGTCCACATTCACATTTTGTTTCGTTCTGTATACTCGTACAAAGTAAGTTGGATCAATCCGTAGCTGCTGTCAAATCAACTTAGTTATCTAAAATTAAGTCGTATAAGAGTACAGACGTACATTCTGGTGGTCTAAGTCAGAAGAATGGAAAATTTGCATAAGATTTCTTCATTTCCGATCTTCCATCTAATGCAGTGTTTGTCTTATTTGACCTTTTCTTTTCTTGACTTTAAGCTTTTTCGAAATTGTTACACCAAGAGATTATTTTTTAAATCGAAAACCTTCACAGACGATGGTGGTGTGCCAAGAGATAGAGTTATTGTACTGTTTCCAAGGAACGATAAAGTTCTTACAGAAGCTACAAGCATCCCTCAAAGGCTTCATGTCGCGTGCCGAAATGTGAAAATATGGAGACGGGCTGATGCAAGGTGATCGAAGGTGGAAGCAATACTAAGATGGACATCTGAATGGTGCAGATAACTCAGGCACAGAGGGTCAGGAGAGCGAAGGTGATGACTACGTCAGCACAGTGGATAGTGGTAACCAACCACCATCTTTTATGGGGAAAGTTGAGGATTCCATTCTAGAACAATTAGACCGCTGGTAATGATCGCTGAATTCATAAAGATGGACCCGATTACTTGGTCTTTTGAGTTCATCTGCTGATAAATCAGATTCCGCGATACAGAACAGCTGGCGGATAAGTAGAATAACTTGAATGTTTAGGGTGGCCAGGCATTGGCGCTGAAATAGAGGTGATCCAGACCTCTTTTTTTCTTTGATTTTGCTTCAATTTTTGCAAGTCACGTTATATCAGACAACTTATTGTCTAAACTCTGATCTACGGTTTACAAAAATATTTATTATGTTTCAAATTTTTAAGCGATTCCAAACAGCTTTTCAACTAATCTGTAACAAATGTGTAGCCAAATTTGGCTGCTCTTTGCTTGAAGAATTTTAGTATAATCAAATTCCTCAAGAAATATCAAGAAATGGAGAAACTTTAAAGTAGATGGAGTACCGTGTACCTTTTAATTCCGCTCCTTATGCTTATCTTTGACAGATACGCGTATTTCGACTACCACTTGCAGTCTTCTTCAGTGTCAGTTACTCGTATCCACTGGATATGAAGTAACTGACACTGAAGAAGACTGCAAGTGGTAGTCGAAATACGCGTATCTGTCAAAGATAAGCATAAGGAGCGGAATTAAAAGGTACACGGTACTCCATCTACTTTAAAGTTTCTCTATTTGAGATTCTGCTCAGAGGATTCGAACATTCATTAAAGAATCAAGAAATGGATTTAAAACTTTTAATAAAAATCTCTTTGAAATTGATTAACTTGCCAAATTAGTTATGCGTTCATAACTGGAGGACAATAATTCCTTCCATGTCTGCCTTTTATCCACAAATTGATTCCAGAAATATTACCCTTCGACCTTGACGCTTGCTCTTGCAGGGGCGGGCGATGAGAGCAAGATCAAACAAGTCGCGCGTCGGTCGAAGAAAATTGAAAAAGTGCTCTTGCAGGGGCGAGTGATGAACATTTGTTCGACGTACAATGCGATTATCAAATCACATCGCCAATCCGGTTAGGCGTGAATATATCATGGATCGCATCACCAACCATTGGTGACTCCCAGATCCCTAACCAATCCCACTAACCCTATCCTTTCCATGACAACTGTAGAGATGCAGAAGATTCTTCGGTCTCTAGTCACTATGGTTGTCTAACTATTATTCCTTTCCTTCCCCAAACAACCAAAATGTGATGTGATGAATAATAGCATACAATACGAGTGTATAAATTTTCTACTGAACTAACCTGTTATCGTATGCGACTTAACATATGATAACAAATGTTGATTTTTTTTTATCTATTTCGTTTATTTGAGAGGCTCAAATGCGTTTAACGCTTTACGGAGCCGAAATTCATTTTTTTTGTATTTTTGTTACACACAATTAATTGGCTTTTTCAGTTCAACATTAATATGGGATGGAGCCAGGGTACTCGTGGCAACTCGAGGTTATTGGTCACAATTTTTTAAGGAAGGACATGGTAGGGATTGGGATCAGGGTTCTCAGCAGCTCATCCGGGAGGTATAACGTAGCATCTTGATTTTTGTTTCATGGCGTTGGTCGCGATTTCTTGCCGGTATTCGACTGCCGGATGGCCAGGATCCTCAATCCAACACAAAGGGACAAAACACAAAAAAAAAAGCTGGGGAAGAGAACACAAGTAAATTAAACTTTTATACAACACAAGCAAAAGAAATCGTAAATTGCGACCATATAAATAAGATCGCGGGTTCCCAACACATCTCTAACTGGAACATAGGGTTGAACAGGTCAAGCAACCGTCTTTTAGCGATATCAGGGAGATTTTTAAGAAGATTGAACTTAATCATATCGCGTCCCGGAGAGGAGTTGTTTGATGAAAAAAGAGCCATAGAAAAATCCAGCATAGTGAATGGTCTGTCCAACGCATCGTCTCTCTGGGTTTCCCAGAATGATGGTTGAGCTGGAACTGAATCTGGACAGACCTTTTTTGCGAAGTTGAATATCCAACGATTGGAGTATTCGTTACTCTCATTTGAGGATGAGCGGTTTCGCATGTTGCGAGCCACTCTCCAAAGCGTCGTCATTGAAGTTTCTCGTGAGAGGCCACCGATAAAACGTCGCCAATAGCTACGCTTCTTCGCTTTAATAAGATTCTTCAGTCTTTTTTCGAGCTTCGAGTACTCTAAATAAAGTTCTGAGGTACCATATCTACGAAAAGCTTTGAAGGCATTAGATTTTTCTCGATACAACTGAGTGCATTCATCATCCCAACCAGATGTGGCTGGTCGTCTTTTGAAGAATGCACTTGGAACTCGTTGTTTTTGGGATTCTAATGCACTTTTATAAATCAATTCTGTTAGGAATCGATACTCATCCAACGGTGGGAGTGTGTTGAATGTTTCGATACCAAAAGTTACCGCTGATGCAAATTTTTGCCAATCGATATTCCTAGTGAGGTCGTAAGGAACCTGAATTGACTGTTCTGACCTTTCACAATTATTTCTGATAGACGTTATTATGGGCAAGTGATCACTACCATGGGGATCATCAATCACCTTCCACATGCAATCGAATGATAGTGAACTTGAACCCAAAGATAGGTCAATGCGGCTTTCTTTGCCGTCTGATGAAATACGTGTCACTTCACCTGTGTTCAAAATGTTCAAGTTGAAATCGTCGCATAAGTCATAGAAAATAGCCGCTCTATAATCGTCATAGGATTCGCCCCCTCCAGTACCATGTGAGTTCATATCACCCAGTATTAAAACCGGGAATGAGAGCATGGAGACTGCATTCCAAAGATGACGACGGTTTATTGAAACTCTTGGAGAAACAGAAGCTACGCAAAGACCTTTACCCTTTACGTTTATTTGGAAAGCAACGATTTCTATGCCTGAATGAGTCGGGATGGGGATTCTGTAGAATGAATGGCACTTTTTGACCCCTAAAAGCACACCCCAGTAATTATCATCTCGATCCTGGCGTATAATGTTAAAATCGTAGAAGTTAAGATCATCTTCAGAAGAAAGCCATGTTTCACAGAGTGCAAATATATCACAATCAGAATTGTGAAGCAAAATCTTAAATGTGTCTAATTTAGGTTTTAGACTATGACAGTTCCACTGTATCACAGTGATCATATCTTGTACCTCACTCGATGAATTATCCATCGAAAGATATGATCGAAGCAAGGAGGGGCCACGAGATAGTCAATTCCCTGAGATACTCTTCTATTGAGGGGAGAAAAAGATCGAGTATGCCTCTGAATGAGTCTGAAACTCCGAGGGCATCACATATGCGATCCACAAGGGCCGTAAAAGTTATCAGTCCTCGCTTGGCCCGGGGGGTTTTCGAGGAAGAGCGAGGAACTTCAGCAGCTTTTTTCTTGCTATCTTGTCTAGAGCTTCTTTTCGAAGTATATTTAATCGGTGGAGGCGGGGGCGGCAGATCTTTGCTGCAACACGGAACGGAAGCATCAAAGACCTGTTTCTTCGGCAGTTTCAAATTTTCCCCACCTCCTTTGGAATTAGGCAAACTTTTGAGGGAAGATTTCATTACCTTACGACGCAGTCCCGGAGAAGATGGAGACTTTCGTTTTCCGGGTGCGTGTACCTCCGAAGAATCTCCCCCGTCGGTTTCGTCGTCGTTCGCTTCGTCGGAAGACAACTCTTGAAAAGAGTTACCAACAGGGATGGCTGATGAAGACTTTTTTGCAGGCGGATTTAAAGCTTTCACCATTTCCGCATACGTCTTCTTGGAGCGCTTCACAATTGAGCGACTCTCATTTCGAATGCGCCTTTTGTATGCCGGGCACTTCTGCAAATCATGAAGATCCTCGCGACAGTAGCTGCATTTTTCAGCTTCCTGTGTGCAAGCATCTTCCAAGTGAGCTTGGTTGCATTTGCCACAACGGGGCTTGTTGTCGCAAAAGCTAGCACTATGACCAAGCTGTTTGCAGTTGGCACGTAAAGGCGCACTGGGTAAAAAACACTATCAATGCAAACAAATTTCGGGAGAACGGAACCAGGAAAAGTTACACGAAACGAGGCTGACGGCGAAAACACTTTCTTATTTCCTTCCATGGAAACTGATTGTAATTGTTTACAATCCAATATAGCTTCATCAGGAATGGACCGGTTCTCAAAAACGCCTTTGCCAGTCTTAAAGTCATAACATGTCAGACTCGCGTCGATGATTTTCCCTTCCACCTCAACCTCTCTGGCCAAAATATACACATAATATTCCACAGTAAAAGCTTCATGCTGAGCAATCTCATTCGCTGCTTTGTAAGTAGGTTACAAGCAGCTTGGATTGCTTCACTTGGTGAATAACGGTCCCAGGATATTTACGCGTCAGCTCTCTAGAGATCGAGAGCACATTCAAAATCTTATTTTTGCGTCGGAAATAGACAACCCAAGGCCCAGCCGAAGATGATTGATAAAAACAGGGCACTTTGTTGCTAGCCCGGCCGTGGTGCTAGTTCATAGTTTAGACTTTGCATCAAAAGTTCGTAAATTTTTCATGAAATCATTTTGTTTCAAATCTGTTAATATTCGATGTTAAGTTCAAAGCATATGTTCATACAATACTAAAACATATAAAAAATACCTAATTGAGACCAACATAATGGAAATTGTGTAAATTTTCTCTAAAAATATCGCCGGTTTTGAATTTCAACCAGAGTTTTGAAAAGTATAGCATCGTCTATTGCAGTCAATTAATGAAGCGTGCAAGAAACAATCAAATTATGCGCCTCGATATTTGAATTTGTTCACAAGATTTGCTCAAAAAGGATTCTGGTAACACTGGCATTTGTATCGTCAAGGTTATCGGCTGAAAAACAACGGGGCAGTCTTGGTTGAGCTGTCACGTCCTGTCCTAGGGGGAAACAATAGAGCGAATCGAATATACTTAACGAAACTGCTGGCGTGCTTGGATGCTCTGGCTGCTGTTGTTGCTACTGTTCGTCGCTCCCGTTGCCGCCGCCGCCGCCACCACCAACTTCGGTCTCGCTGTAGTGTGGTTGGTTTGGCTCAGAATTGGCGATGATTGATTTTGATGATGATGATGCTACGTTGAAAAGTACACCTGTAACCCTTGTTACAAGTGTCTCCTTCCTTCACGGCGATCACAAATATCGTTTTGTCTTCGGTGGGATGACTTGGGATATAAAAACCCACTAATTACACTATTAAGTGGGTAAAAAACTCCACCAGCTACAAAGCGATGCGGTAAACACAACCGGCTGCTGTAAGCGATCGGTAAGGAATGTAAAATGTTGATTTGACAGCTGCTATACGGATTGAATCGACTTATATTGTACGAATGTAAGGGACGAAACAAAATGTACACATGAACCTAAATGCGTATTACAGTATTACGTATTTCGTATAATAGTTTTGGACTACTTGAGATTTTTTTTCCTTTTTTGTAATTCATTAGGGAGATGTTAATTATACTGCAATCATTTCTGGATACAATTCTATAAATAATCACTTATCATTCGTTGTTTCGTCGTCCATTTGTTTTTCTCCTCCTGTTTCTACATTTTATTGTTTGCCCTTCCTTCGCATGACGCTTTCTTGAGAACCTTCGTTTATAATCTTCCCATACTCCTAGAGCAGCATTTCATAGAATCTAAAGAGAAAAATTAGATTCTAGGAGTTTTGGAAAAATACGTATGGTTTCTGATTTCTAGAAGTCCACAACCACATTTTAAAGTGATGCAAACATTTCCAAAATGTGTATTCAGTAAAATCTTACATTCCAATTTTGTCCATAAGACATATTTGACAATGAATTTAAAAAAGCACCATTATTTTTGGGTCAAATTTCTACAGTTTTACCACAATAGTTGAAAATTTTTGATCAGACTTACAGCAAGTAGGAAAAGATGGTTTCTACATTGATCTGTTCATCATGATACAACTTCAGAGTCCATGCAAAAAATTCTGAGATGTTAGACACAAAAACCTTCAGTAAAAATTACATCCTTTTAAACATTCATCCATAAATTACATTACAATGGACCAAAGAACACAAACAATAAAAAATTGTAGTACAAAAACAGAGTTGAAGGATATCTAATTGTTGTTCATGGATGAATCCCGGGATTGACTTCAGGAAAATTCATGGAGTAATTTTTAGAGCCTGAAAAAATGGAAATTCTGGGGAAAGTTTTTGGGAAGTTCGTTAATGGATTGCAAAATATTTTAATGAATTTGTTGATTTTTTTAATCCTCAGAAGAATCGCTAGTGCTATTTAATACAAATCCCTAGAAAATTTTTAGATGATTTTTTTTTTTCAAAAAATCCTTGGACGATATCTCAGAGGAAATAATAGTATAATACTCTGAAAAACCCTTAATAAATTGCTCGAGAACATGTTAAGTATCGTCACCTCCCCGCAAGAAGGCCGCATGACACGGAGACAAAGATGGTTGTTGCATACACAACGAAACGATTTTCCGATATTTTTAACTTCTTTTTATTTGGTGTCGAATAGGTTAGAAATTTCCTGTTTAAGTACATAATTCATTAAGAAATTGCGGCTCACTACTTCTTATAAACTCAGTCTTACATACTTACGTTTAATGTTTCATTTCATAGTTTAATAACTAGATTAAATGCGTTTCCACAACGTGGGGTGTACTGTAGTCTGTAATGGTAACTTGTTTGATTTAACAAACAACTGTTGGGAATGTAAGTTTACCTTTCACAGCTTAAGCTTAGGTTAGATTTAAGGGTTATTCAATTACAAAATGTTTGTAGTATATAGTTCAACTAATAGAGAGGAAAATAAATACAAATTCAAGGACATATTTTCATTATTTTATGAGAAAACTTCTCACCATGTACGCAAGTTTTGCTAATTCACTAATGTATGGCTATACTGATGTTGAGAATGACATGGTAACAAAGGTAGGTAGTAGGAATAGAATGTAAATGTGTAAGTTGCGCCTCTTCAGGCCTGGTTGATTGAAGGAGGTTAGTTGCAAACGCAACAATGGCAAAAAGGAGAAGTAGGGACATTGGTTCCTAAACTCATGAACCTATCAACCTTACTGCCGGGTTTGAATACAGGGAAACCCGCCAAAATCATTACTCGAGTCATTCCATGGCAAAATCAAAGAATACATTTAACATCATAGAATTAGTAATGGTTTTAATACTCACGGTTAGGTGAAGTGAGCGTCAGTGTTCGGTGTAGGGGAACTGGGGGTAATATGCCCATACGGGGCCACCCTCGATTTGGACGATTTAGAATATGTGGTGTGGTTTAGAATACTTTTTTTCAGCCTAGGTTATAGAAAATTGATAAAAATGTTTCTCTTACTATATTTCCATGTGTTTTTCTCAAGAAAATCGTTAAAAACGTATAAAAACGTTTTTCGCTATTTTCGTTGCAATTTTGTGCAATCTTCAAGGTCAAATTTAAGGTCGATAAATAATCAAATTTCTGAAACTATCGCCGAGAGCCAGCTTGTGCACTGTCATAGTTTGTATAACATAACATATGTTGAAATTGTCCTTAAAAGCATATTGAAGGACCTAAACTTCAATCAACTCGTGGGACGCCCAACCCTATTTCATAACACCAAAACAGCCGTTTGAATTCAAATTCTACCAAACGTAATGCCATAATGAAGTTACCCGCAATTTGGAACCTTACAAATGCACATTTTTCGCATCAGCATGTATACTATTATTGAACAATAACATCTGAACAAACGCCTGGATGTATGCAACCTATAAACAAGCCTGATTGGTGCGTACGTTTACAGCATGGCTAACGCCGAACTGAAGCGGAGCGTTTTGCCCCGCAAAACAATACATACATATATGCTGATCGTGCTATAGTTGAACAACTTGGTTCCCAACGAATAACTCGCTTCATGTGCTTTCCAATCACTATGAAGCCAACTTCATATTCTGATCTGTGACCGCCTCTGTAGTAGATGTATTTGAATGAAGCGTTGACGATGGAATCCACCAAATTCACGTTCTCCAGTTTTAAGCCAGCGTATTTCCTGGATAGCTGCCACGTTCAGGCCAACATTCCGCAGTTAACGAGCCAGGAGCCCAACACGTGCAGGTTCCTTCAAAGATCTCACTTTCCAAGATCCGACTTTCCTATCGTTGTCTTCTATTCGTTGCCGGATCTGTTGCCGTAAAATCAATCCGTTTGCTCTACTTTTGGATTTCTTGCTTGGTAAAGAGTCTGCGAAATGCCATCTAACCAGGATTACGCTACCTACACCGTGCTAGAGGGACTGCATCCTCGGTGCTGACACGATACAGCATTGTCCGGTTGTTCTTTACATAATGACCACGGTTATAGACATCACAATCATCCATCATTGTCAGGGCTTTGTCTGGACCATTTTGCAAGAGTAGCTGCTGCCACTTGGAGTGCTTAGCGGTTGGCGATTTGCAGGAAAACATATAGCAGCGAATAATGATTCACGAGTTCGCTCAACGCAGTATACTGGAGGTGGCTTAAGCTAGAAGGTTATGCTGGACAGTATTTGTTGTAAGAATGCCTGACAACAACCCTCAATAATGGTTTTCGTTTCTGCGTACAGAACAAATCGGCGTCAGGCAGGATGTTTATGATGTGAGATTTCACGTAGCTGCTGCAATCAGCCCAAAACAATTGTGTACACAGGGGCTTCAGGGTTTCAGCATCACAATCTTTTGGAATCATTCTGAAAATTTTTCTTCTTCTTCTTCTTCTTCTTCTTCTTCTTCTTCTTCTTCTTCTTGGCATTACCGTCCTCACTTGGACAGAGCCTGATTCTCAGCGTAGTATTCGTATGAGCACTTCCACAGTTATTAACTAAGAGCTTTATTTGCCAATGTTGCCATTTTCGCATTCGTATATCGTGTGGCAGGTACGATGATACTCTATGCCCAGGGAAGTCAAGGAAATTCATATTTCGAAAAGATCCTGGACCGACAGGAAATCGAACCCAGACACCTTCAGCATGGCTTTGCTTTGTAGCCGCGGACTCTAACCACTCGGCTAAGGAAGGCCCTGCTACTATATGTAGCAGTTTTGAATAAGCTTTCGTATCCGCTTCGTTGAGTTCTGCAAGAATGACCTAGTGAGCATATTTCTGGTGAAGGTAGATGTGGATCGGACCAAGGAATTTACTTCATCCGGAATTTTAAGCACTGTGGTCTTCTAACGACTGTCCCGTAATTCTTGTAGAAATCAATGTCATCATATACCCATGGAAGTATTATGTCGAAAAGGATGCATCAAAGTACAAACACGACGTGCATTTATTCATGTAGCATTTTCGGACCACCGATTGCTGTTGAGTGACAAATAGAGTGAGTAGTAGTGGTTTCAAACTAGCCTAGTTTGACAACACGTCGACGAACATTATTTATCCAACGTTTTGAAATCATCCCGTTCACAAACTGTTTGTCGGGTTTGAGAACTGGAACAGAAATTCGATAAATATTTAAACTCATCTCGCCTTACGAAGGCCTCATCTGCCATGGTTGACGTGCTTGTCGAGTTTACGCGAGGGTTCAAGCGCTTCAGTAAGAATCCTTCAGCTTATCTGAAGTGGCACTTCTATGCTGTTATGTACATGTATGTACATGAATAAGGTGAACATATGAAAAGCTGAAAAGGATTTGGATGCTATCAGTCGTCTTTGGATCGAACGATTCGACACCTGAATATCAAATCATGTGGTTAATAAATAATTCACGCACTGCTTTGCAATAAACAACAACCGATGTGATTTGTATGCATTTGTTTCCCAAAAATTGACACAATCCAATCGGATACTTGAGATGATTCGATAGTACTCAAGGGGCGGTCCATTAATTACGTAAGACAAATTTCGGGGTTTTTCAACCCCCCCTCCCCCCATGGTAAGATTTTTTGTATGAAAATCAAAAATAAATTGTATGGCGCGTAAGAAATCTCAGACCCCCCCTCCCCCCATAAACCCTTACGTAATTAATGAACAGCCCCCAAGTGTCTTTCAATGAACGAAATCGTGCTGAAAAGGAATACACTTTTGAGAGTGCAGAACATTGACCCACAAAAAAGCGTCCCAAATAAATTGTCTAGATTGAATTTCGAAATGATAATAGCGCCCGGATTCAGAGAAGCATTATAGCCCAATATCCTCGAGTAGAACTCAAACACCCCTTTGAATGACGAAGCCAACTGGAAAAGGAAAATCAATCGACCGGACAAGTAAATTGTCCGAACCAATTTCGGAACGCGTCCGGAGAGTCTCTTGGGACGCAATTTTTTCTTCAAACATGTACCAATATCGAAAACAAATCCGCATTCGAGAAATTGACCGGTGCTACATGGAGTGCATGTTGACCAAATCATACGATAGGTCGAGCGTTTCCCGGAGCCTAGTACGGCCCCGACATTATACGTGATCTGTAGAGATAAAGCGTTAACCCATCGGGTCCATTGGGTGTCTGGTTTTCAGTAATTCAGAAGTCTTTTATCACTAGTAAGTAGCATCCTTTTTGATATGATTCAAATTTGTTTTTGAGAATTCATAAAATGACCATTTTCTTTCTGTGCAAGCAGAAATCCATAACAAAATGATTAAAAATGTGAATGCTGGGCTATCATCATTTGATAACTGCTTTTGTTCTCACTTTGGTTGAATGAAGAGCAAGGTTTTGACCACCAGCTCTCATAGATTTTTTTTTCAGACTTTGAGTTCTGATCCATTATTCCTATTTCGACTTGACTATTATCGTAAAACTCAACTAAATAAAAAGAATAGCTGAGATAAAATCATGCCTTAACCCCAAGACTTCGACAACTGTTCTGCCATTTTTAATCCGTTTCCTGTCACGCAATGGCTCACTAACTTTATTTCTGACCACACTAGCAGCACTCTCTTCAAATGGATCGTTCCGGGTGAGAGCCCTAATAGCTTTATCGTTTATTTTATCACCTTTGCGGACACATTCATTGGCAAATGTGGTTAGGTGTGAACATTCGGGTAGTGGAAGAATGAACAATGTGGGTGGCTGGCTGGCAGTAGAAGGATTAATAACCATCAGCAGTCGATTAAGGGGGCTGTCAATTTACGGTTGGATACCCATTGTGTGCTCGAAAAGATTTCATTCATTTCCGTTGGCCGTTCGTTAGAGGGACGAAACTAATTCAACCACGCAGCTGAGCTCCGGTTTGGCAGGCAAACCTCCGACCGGTTTCGATGAAAAGGCTGATAAAAATCTTTTGCATCGAAAATGGCGTAATCAGGATTTTCTTCAGAGGGGAGGGGCTAGCGAAAAAACGTTTGCCATTTTCACAAAATATGATTTTTTTTAAAGTCCTTCGCATGTTTGTTGATGAGTGTTGAACTAAGCTAAGTTGGATATCTGAAGGATTTAAAAAAACATGTAGATTTGATTGGTGGCGAGTCAGCTTCATATTCAACATTGCAAAGCTTCAGGAGAATTACCTCATATGTATCATCCAGTCATAATTCCAGAATTTCTACAGACATCCTGTAATACTTTCTTTGATGGATTCCTCAAATAAATTCATGTGAAATGATTCAGGATTTTATCATAATATTCATATGCATAATTTTGCAGGATTTTTTTTTTTCAGATAATCGTCCAGGAAGATGAAAACTTCTCAAATTCTCAACAAAAGAGTTAATGGAATGAAGTAAAAGTGAGTAAAAGTTCTTCGATGAACTACATTAAGGATTTATTCTGGAATTTTTCAAAAATTTCACATGATATTTGTCAAATAATTCCACAAAGCATTGACTTTTCTAAAGTTTGTTTCGCAGATGCTTGAAGATATTGCTTATTAAGCTTTATAGTACTGGGTGTTGACATTGAAGTTTCAACTTTCTGCATCTTGGCCATCGTTCTATCGACTTTAATTTTCAAGGAAAGCAAATATTAATACATGCATGGAAACTTTGAATTCGGTGACGGTTTCAGACTTAGGTGCGAATTTATTGGGTTATCTAGAGAATTTCTAAATCAAAATGATGCGAAAAACTTAAATAAGCAAAAACCTCATCATTTATTTTAAATTATTATAAAATGATCTCTTTGACATACTGCTTGACCTGTTTCAATTTATAGACTATTGGTTACAAATGCAAAGAATTCTCAATTTTTTGAAATGTTTTAAGATCAATCATGCAAAACTACTCGTGAAATACTAAGCTGACAAACAGGCTCTGATCGGGTGGGACGTAACGCCAAAAATAAGAGTATCTGAGACGATATCCATTCCCTTTGACGTGAAAAATCATAAATTTTAAGCCATCTTACTACAACAGTAGAAGATGTTCCTGAATCAGTCATTTGAAGCCCTATTGCAACCTGAAACCGAGTACTCGAAAATGGTCAGAACCACATGATATATTTCGATGAAGTTTAATGCATTTGCCTAATAATGTTCATTTTGAAATATCGTAGGAACCCCAAACAAATTTGGTTCTGAATCTGGAACTGTCATTGAATTCAAAATTGTGAGACTTCTCCAAGGATTCATTTGGGAAAATCATTACAAGGATTCTTGCAGAGAAATCTTCAAGGAATTCTCCACGAATTGTTTCAGAAGTATTATTAGGACAAACTCTTCAAGATTATTTAAGATGTTTCTCTGGTGATTTCTCTTGAGTTTCATCCGCATATTGCTCACCGGAAACACACTAAGATATCCTCAAGTAGTCCTCTCGAAATTCATTCAGGAATTATTTTAAAGATTTTTTTTTCGAAATTTCTCCCCGACTCGCTCCAGAGATGTATAAAGAATTTCTCTAAGGATTTCATAAGGAATTCCTGCAAGTATTCTAATTTGTACTCACGAACTCTTCAAGAGATTTTTCAAAAATGTCATCAAGGAGTTTTCCCACAGTTACCATCAGGAAAATTGCTACATGACTTACTCCAAGGATCTCCCCAGATCATCCTACAGGGATTATGGATTTATCAAGAGATTCATTCTGGGCCCCTATATAAAAAATCAATCAAGGGATTCGTCCAAGAGTCTTGGAATTATTGCAGAGAAAACTCCATGAATTCCTGCAATAATTTCATCAAAAAGTATTCTAATAATTTTCCTAAGGATCACATTAGGAAAATGTCTACAAAAATTCCTTTTTACAATTATTCCTATTGAAAAATCTCTTCATGAATTCCTCCAGAGATTTCACCTGGGATTTCTACAGGATTTCCATGAATTCCTCCAAGGATAATTACAGCGATATCTCCAGAAAAATCACTACAAGTTTTTTTCCGGTATTTCTCTAGGGATTCCATCAGCACAATCTCTACAGTGTTTTTTTCTAGGATACCTCCAAGGATTCTCCAGGGATTCTTCCAGAGATGCTTCCAGAAATTCTTCTGTAACTAATCTAGATAATCTTTCCTACAGGATTTTAGCGTTAGCGTTAGTCTTTCCTACAGGATTTTCTCCAGAAACTCTTAAAGGAATTATTAAAGGAAAATCTCTAAGGGGATTCCTTAAGAGATTTCTACAGCTTTTTCTTCTGAAATTATTCCAAGGATTGCTCCATAAAATCTCTAATGGTTTCCTCTAGAAATTGTTCCAGGGATAAGCTGGTTGAGAATCGACTGTCCATTTTAATTAAATTTGCTTTTCGTCTACGCAATCTTTACTATAAAAAAAAGCCGTTAAAGCATAGCATAGCATAACATAGACTGACTGTACATGTCAATGGTTGCCACTCCGTGATTGATCGGAACTGGTAAGAATTGCACTACGATCCAAATGAATAATGGATGGGAGTTTCCGCTTACTCTCGAAGTGTAATTTTAGCAGATCTAATATTATTGATCGATAACGGCGCCGGTCAAGTCCTTACAGTCAGTTGGGATGGGGAAGGAATGTTAGGGTGTAATGATTGTTGCTTCTAGAGACCGAGAATACCTCTGCATCTCCACAATCACCACGGATAGGGTGTTTATTAGTGAGGGAGGAAAAGATCTGGGAGTCACCTCTGGTCGGTGATGCGATCCATGGACAAGGGGGAAATATACGACTTATATTTAAAGCTAGTCTTGTATTTTTGTCTCGAGAAGTTCAAAAGATGTTTTTATTAATGACGAAAACTGAAAATTACATGTATATATTTTAAATTATATGAAACAGGAATAATGCCGACACTTGTAGTGACGAACTATACATAGTTTGTTTGAAAATTACATATGAGTATTACTGTGCATTTTGTCTCGATATGGTAGAAATTTTAAAAAATACGTCAACATTCACAATGTCGAACAGTTCAAAATATAATCTATATAAATAAAAATGGAGTGGTGTTTGTATGTCACGAAATGGCTCATGAATGGGTCAACGTATTTGAATGATAATTGCTCCGTTTTGTTCCTCAAGGGTTCCGACGTGTTTGCATGTATAAAAATCCCAGGATATTTACCGGAAAAGTAGGGAAAACGAGAGTGCACGGAACTGTCATTTTTTATGGGACGATCCGAAGCGTTTTTCAACAGCCTACTTGATGGCAAGACGAAGTTTGCCGGGACCACTAGTTTTTAATAATGTCAAAAAAAAATATATATGTATATTGAAATTGTGTAATAAAAAAGCATAATGCCGACACTTATAGTGACGAACCATACAAAGTTTGTTTTAATATTACTTAAAAGTTACGCCACAGAGAACAGACATGGAGGCTCGAACAAAATTTCATCTGAACCATGTGTAAAGGTTCGAATCAACCATCAGCGCCGCTAACGCAGACAGCCCGACATACAACTTCATTTCGACAACAAGATGTCACTAGTGAACGTCAAAATGCATTAGCACACAAAGCAACGCTAGCGACAAGTGGCAATTTTTGATATCGACATTAGCGCCAAAGTGTAAAAAGCGGCAAATTTGTAGCATTCTCAATCTGACGACAGCGCCACGTAACAGGAGCATAACGACATACTTTGAAATGACCAGTACAAGCATTACACACGCTGATGAGAAAAGATGAACGTCTGTTCTCTGTGGTTACGCTTTCAAGAAAATATGTGTTATCTCAAGAATGAAACGAACTCACCAGTTGGTAATCCATCCTCGACTGAACACAAAACGGACACTGACAGCAAAACTTCTTGGCGACCCGAAAACAAACCAACAGCTAGTGACCAATCGATAGAGTTTTCAGCTCAAACGAATGTTGGGTTCTCCAGATTTGTGCTCTCAAAAATATGAAGTTTGGCTTCGATTCATCTCCACCTTAATGGATAGTTTCATGTGTTGATAAAGAAAATATATCGAATTATGTTAGAATAAATTTTAAATTCATGGGATAAGTTTCCCATCGAACATTTCGATACATCATTTAAAAATATTCGATGAAATTTGTTGGAAAATTAATTTATCATATCCCGAAAAATCATTAAAAGAAATCAAAAAGGACATTAAAAAAACTGGCCTACATAATTTCTGTAATCAAATAATCTTTGGAACAGAGGTGCGAACTTCATGTCGTAAAGAAAGATGTTAAGATCAAGTTTCACCAATTTGCAAAAACAAATTCTATGGATTCGATTGCAGTTTGTAGAAGTGAAATAAAACAATTTCAACTTTTCTGCAAAACAATTCGTTTGAAATTATAAGGCATTTTGACTTGTTACGTAAGACACAAAACATTTTTTTTTTTGAATTTGATAACACTTCATGAAAAAAAATTACATTGAGGTAGCTTTAAAAGACAATTTACACCGTCTTCAGTCAAAGGCTACACAGACTGAACGATCATTGGCAACGGACAACTTGAAACATCCAGTAGGCCATGGGCGAATTTTGAAGAAAAATTTCCTCTGGCTGGAGCTTGAATCGAAACCACAACTCGTGGCACAATACGCCTAAACAACTGACGCCGCTAACCGCACGGCCACGAAGCTCAAAAACATTTTCGTTGGATCAATTTCGCGTCGAATCGTATTCCGAGCTCGCAGCACCCATCTCAAACTGCTCATATCTCCTCTGGCTATGCCTATGCCTCCATAGGACTGAAAGTGCACACCATAATCGTCACGTGGTCCAATATATACGTTAGTTACCTTCCTTCAACACAGCCGATCGGAGATTGTCGTCAGGCCGTCAAAATCACGTACCACCGGAATTGGTTTACTGCTCGTCGAAAGCGGCTGAAAAAGGGCTACCGCAAAAGCATCACCAACCGTGCGGCACACTATATTATAGGATTCGCGAGTCGACGAGGTATTGGTATTCTGTTGATTTCCTGCGTGCTCACTGTATGGCGGATCGTGTACCAATACCAGCAGCAGCCGGCATCCTTCATCGGCACACCGCACATAAAGCTTGTCAACGTGACCGGAAAACGCAAATAAAAATATCCATCGCGTGAACCACCGGATGGGGCATCGCTTCTTTTATGGTTGCACTGAAATCGTTTATTACTCAATGATTTTATTTTCCAATAGATACTGCTACTTTGTTAACTCTTCTGAGGCGCAACAGGAAAAGCTTGTAGGAGATAAAATAAACCCATTCCATGCACTTTCATAACTCCCAAAACAAAATATTGCATTCAAAATTGTTTGTAACTGAGAAACACTTTATTACTCAGTATTTGCAATTTAAGCATTGATTCATAAATTGTGAATGGTGCGTTTATTTCCCACATATTATGAATCAAGTCGTGTACACAAAAAAAGTAAATCTATTGAATTACGCTGTTTTTGTATAGCCCTGTTCGTTTAAATTCAAAAACAAATATACAGCCTATTTTACAGGCTATGAATCATTTGGCTTTTCGTGTAATATTCATGTTCAATATCAAAATAGCTATTCAGCTTTGCTAGCTTTGATTGACCACAACCCACACGGAAGCCATACCTCTTTGAATGTTGCCTTAGATTTCGAAGAAAGGATTCACACCGTTGCGCTGGTCGGTACATTTTACCATCAAAGTCAACACCACAGAAACCACGGCTCCATCACCGTAATGGTTTGCAAAATTAGGTTGTCTTGGCTGGCTTTGGCTATGGCTATTGGCTTGACAAAGAAACCAATCTCTACAGAATACCATAAGGCTGAGAATGCCATTTGATGAACAGTTTCAGTCATGTTTGATCATGTTCATGATGGAAAGATAATCGTCTTGTTTATAATGCAGCCCACAGATGCTCAGACGGTTTGACCTACATTGACTCCACCCTCAGGTTGATGCTCTTGTTGGTTCTATGTTTGACCGTGTGTGATGCTGCTTGACGAACCAATTTGACAGTTTGTGAAACCGATTTGACGGTTGGCAAATTAATCGGCCAAAATCAAACGAGTTTGATTTTGCTCACACAACCAGTGGGCGGAGTCAAATGTTTGAACAACTGATCGTACCATCTGTAGTGATGTTGCACGAACATCGTCCAAGGATCCCATCAAGAATTCCTCCAGAGATTCCATCTGGAGTATCTTCAGGGCTTCCATCAGAGTCCTTCTGGGGATTACATCAGCAGTTTCTCCAGGGATTCCATCCAAAGTGTCTTCTGAGATTTCACCAGGAATTCATCAAGAGATTATATTAGGAGTTCCTCAAGGAATTCTGGAATTTCTCCAGTGATTTCAGCAGGAGTTCCTATAGTAATTCCATCAGGAATGATTCTTTCTTCTCCAAAAGAAACCATCAGGAATGATTCTGGAAATGCATAAGAAGTTCCTCAAATGATTCCATCAGGAGTTCCTTCAAGAATATCTTTAGGAATTCCTCCAGGAATTCCATCAGGAGTTCCTATAGGGATTAGGAGTACCTGTGAGAGTCAGGATTTCCTCTAGAGATTGTATCAGGAGTCCCTCGAAGAATTCTATCAGGATTCCTTAAAGGCATATCATAAGGATTTTATCAGCAGTTCCATCAGGAATCTTATCAGGAATTTCTCCAGGGAATCAGAAGTTTACGTAAGGATTCCATCAGGAGCTCTTCAAGGGATTTCATCAGAAGTTTTTCCAATGATTCCATCTGGAATTTCTTCAATAATATCTCATAAAATTCCTCCAATGATTCCTTTAGGAATTCTATCAGAAGTGCCTTTAAGGCTTTCATCGGAGTTCTTCTGGGGATTTCATCAGGAGTTGCTCCAGGGATTTCATTTATATCACCTTCTGAGATTCCATCTGGAATTCTTCCAGAAATTCTATCAAGAGTTCCTCAAGAGGTTATAACAGGAGTTCCTCGAGAAATTTCATCAGGATTTCTTCTAAGGATATCATTAAGAGTTCCTCTAGGGATTCTATCAGGAGTTCCATCAGGAATCTCATCAGGAATACCTATAGAGATTACATCAGAAGTTTCTTTAGAGATTCCACCTGGAACCCCCATAGGGATTAAATAATAAGTTCTTCGAGGGATTACATCACGGGTTCTTCTGGGGAATGCATCTGACGTTCTTTTACGGATTTTATCAGGAGTTCCTTCAAGGAATTAATTAGAAGTTCCTTCCGATATTCCACCTAGAATTCTTCTGTATGTTTTCCATCAAGAGCTCCTTCAGAGATTCCACCTGGAATTCCTACAGGGGTTTTTTCAGAAGTTTCTTTAGGCATTCTGTCAGGAGTTCCTTAGGAGATTGCATTTGGAATTTCTCTTGAGATCCCAACTAACAATTCAGAGCCACAAACAAGCATGCATGTTTAATTATTGTTCAATAATGGTAATGGCAGATGAATAAAAAATTTGCTCTTTAAAGAGCTGAGAAGGTGCTTTTCTAACACAAACTTAGATCAATGTTCAACGTTATGCATTAGAATGAACAAAAGTTGAATCGCCACTTATTAAACGTTTCCAAAGATTCTTATTCGACTAGTCAAGATTGTTCTACAAATGAGCTGAACAAGACATGTTTCCTCCAATTAAAAAGCCAATATTCCACTAAATAAATGTATATGTATAAAAGGATATTCAGAAGACGAACTAACGTTTTACTTGCGTCGCACTTCAGCTATTCCCACATGTTTAACATAAGCATGAATAAGAGCTAAATAAGTATCTTATAAAATCCTGATTCAGCTTCAGTATATTATAAGAACAGTTGATCCAATAGAGGCCAAAATGACGATTAACAAACACATTGTTCAGCAATAAATAAGCCTTGTAAAATCGATCACTCTATAGCTAAATTTCATAAAATGGACAAAATATCCGAAATTCGTGTTGAGTTCCGAATGCATTTCAAAGGTCATAAATTATGCTTTCTTAAAACTATTGAAATAGCTGTTCAGAAAATAAACATAGTCAGTCTCCAGAAATGCAGAATTATTGTGAAAAACAAAAATAAACATTTAAGCTACGTATTCCGAGTAGGAGCAAAGTACTTGCAAACAAAGCGTGATATTGACTTGATTGACATAAGAGATCAAATATCTGAAGACAATATCAAAATGTTGTTCCTGGAACTTCTAAACCTATGAAAAATTTGATGTACGCAGATCTAATGAATAGCTCGCAGCTATTGGTAAAATCTTGCAGAATCTAAATATGACATGCCAATTTTGTTCTAGTAGTTTATTTTAGATATCATTTCCAGATATTTTATATCATATATCTATCAAGTTAATATCACTTTAAGCTATCCACATTATATTTTCTATTGCTAAGCTTTTTTCGCCTGCTCGGGATGTTTTTCCGTACAAGAAAAATGGAAATTTCTTTGACAGAATTGATTAAATAAATTTCTAAAGCCAGCTACATTTTAAATGACTTCTCTTCACACCTGAATAAATACTGCGCTCTAAGAAAAATGATTTACTTGGCCTTTTTCGAAAATAAAAATCGCATATATATTCGATTGTTTTTCTATTCAGGTGGGTTCTGAGGACTAACGCTTCAAATGATTCAAATATATTCATACAGAGAACTTTTACTTCAATGCATATGTAATAGGTTTATGAAAAATACAAATTAAAAAATAATCAAACTTTAATTTATAAAATAATTTAAGTTAATTAATCATTTTTGAACAAACTAAAACTTATTATGAAATTAGATTAATCATTTCAGACTGTTTTTACTTGGGGTAAATAAACATTATTTTGACCAACATCGACATAAATTTTCTCACTGTGCGCTAAAAAAAAAGCCGACTGAACTCAGCTTGGATCAGCACTAAACAGCAGCTGAATAATATGCTTGTTCAGTTGTAGATTAGCGTACCATGTGTTGATTAGACGTTGTCGAATAGAAGCTCGAACATGGTCAATATTCAGCTATGAGAAGTTTATATTTTGCACTAGACGGTATAATCATCAATTCTAGGATGGCGTAGATGGCAAGGCATACCGCTGACGATTGGAAGGTCTCGAGTTCGAATCCAGTATACAGTCGATTTATAAATAAGATTGTTATACTATCATAATAATAGTGCACACTACATTTATAAAGTGCCTAGAAAAATGTTTTTGTTTTTATTAGTTTTTAATTATTTTTAGACCAGCCGTATAAAAGCTGAACTAAATGCTTGTAAAACGTTTTTAAAGCTGAAAAATAAAGTTGGTATTCAACGACATGCTTTAAAGTTTCTCCAAATTTGTGTGAACAATGCTTTAGGAAGGTTGGCCATGGAAATTATTAAAATGTTATAAAACATGATGCTGGATAAAACTGCCATAATGGTGTTTGTTAAATGAGTGAATGTTAGTTGGGATAATATCAAGGATTGCTTGAGGAACGCCATAAGGATTTCTTCTTGGGATTAAAGAGTTTTGCCAGGCATATTATTAGCAATCCTTCCAGGGATTTCATCAGGAGATCCTATAAGGATCCCGTCCGGAGTTCCATTAGGAATTATTCTATTAGGAGTTATTCTAGGTTCCAACGGACTATGTACTACGGATTCCTCCCGGAATTTATGAAAGTATTCTACCAGAGTTTTCTTCCAGGGGTTTTTCTAGAGAATTTTTAAAGGGATTTCTTCAAAAATTCTTGAAAGGAGGACCTCCTGGAATTAAACAAGAGATGCCGCCCGAAGTTCTTCAAGGAATAAATATCTCCAAGGATCCTCAAGTGTTATCAGGAATTCCTCCTAAGATTTTACCGAAAATTTCTCATAAGGATTTTATTACCAAAATCACCGGAGATCGGGATTTTCTCAAACAATTTCTCACGGAATATCTCCAAAGATTTTTGGGGGATTTCAAGAATTGATTCAGCAATTTTACCAAAAAATTCTTATGAAAATTTAATAAGTAATTTAGAAATATTTAGTATATCCTCAAGTGACTCTATGAGGAGTTCCTCGTAGGATTCAAAAAAGGAATTCCTTCGGGGATTCCTCTGAGAATTCTTTCAGTGAATCCACCAGGAATTCCTTCGGAAATTTGGCTAGGGATTCCAACTAAAAATCCTCCAGGGATTTTTCTAAGGATTCCACCAGATGATGATCCTCTGATTGGATCTGGAATTCGCCCAGCTTATTCTCCATGATTTCCATCAGGAAAATCTTCAAGGATTTCAGTTGAAATTTTCAAAGGGATTCCATTAAAATTCTTTCAGAAACTTCACCAATATTTTTTCGGCGATTTCACCGGGAATTCAAAAAAATATATTAGAATTTCTTACAAAACATTCTGTAAAAAATCCTTCAGTTCCTTCAGAGACTTCATCAGTATTGTCTCTAATTATTTCTTACGGAATTTTACGAGGGTGGAGTTTTTTTTAAGAAATTTCGCCAGGAGTTCTTCCATGATTAACACTGGGAACATCAATAAAGTTTCGCTAAAAATTCTTTACCAGAAAAAAATCTAATCCAATACTTCGCTTGAAGTTCTACCAGAAAATATTTCAATGCTTTGACTAGGATTCCCCTTCTTAGAGTTTTTCAGGATTATCAGAAATTCCTCCAGGGTATTAATCAAAAAAATCCACAAGTTCAAATGATTTTTTTTCTGGAAAACCACGAGAGATTCGACCAGGAATTTCTCAAAGAATTGAACTAGAAATTGTTTCTTTCTCTACTTTAAGTATTTCATTAAGAAGACAACTTCAAAATTCTTAAAGATTATTCCTCCATGGATTCCAATGATATTTACTCAGAGGGTTCTACAAAGCATTTCTCTGAATGCCTTCAGGTTGAATCACCTGAATTTTTTTTGGAGATTTCTGGAAAAAAAAACATGGAATAACTTGTTGTGAAAACCTTGGAAGAATTATCAAAGAAAACACTGGAAAAATTCCCTGAGGAGATTACTCGATACACCTCCTGAAGAACTTTAACAGCAATCCCTGAAGGAGTTCCTTCAGGATTCTCTATGGCAGTTCCTGGTGGATTTCTTCGAAAAAATACTCCAAGAAATACTGGAAGGAACTGATGGATACATTTCTTTAGGAATCCTTGGAGCACTATCTGGTAGATTCTTGAAGTAATTCCATCAAAAATTCCATATTTTTAATTCTTTTGCAGTATTTTTCGCTTAATTCCCCGAGGTTTCCTGGTGGAATTCCTGGAGGAATTCCCTAATGAATCCTTGGAGGAATGGGTAGAATCACTGTAAGATTTCCTGAAGTGAATCTCTCTATATATTTCTGTGGGAATTTTTGAAGGAATTTCTAGCAAAAATCGTGTGAGAGTCTCTGGAAGAATGTTTGGATTAATCACTAAAGGGTTTTTTGAGGTATTCCTAGGGATTGATTTTTGATGCATAGGAGAAATTCCTGGTGGAATTTTTGGTGGAGGGTTGTTGGTTATTCATTGGGCAATCTCTATAAAAATTTCTAGAGGAATTCCTGATGGAAGCGCAGAAAAGAAAACCTTTCTGTATAGAATTTCTTAAAGTTTCGCTGCAGGATTTCCTAAATAAATCTTCTGAGAATATTTTGATGAAATTCTTGAAGGAAGCATTGGATGAATAAATCCCTTGGGAAGTTTTTGAACAAATCTCTGGAGGACTCTGTAGAAAAAAAATGCTGAAGAAATTCCTTTTGTTGAAATTTAAGGAGGAGTCCTAGGAGAAGCACTGAAAAAAGAATTTCTGGTGATATATTTATTGAGAAGTATCTAAAAGAATTCATTATGTGATTCCTGAATAATGGTGTAATCCTTTGGATATAATTTTTAGAAGAATTCCTTAAGGAATCTTTGAAAAATTGTTGTAGGGATCTCCAGATGAATTCATGGAGCCTTGAAGTAAATTCTGAAAAATTACTGAAGAAATCACTTGAGGGTTTTCTTTATCTTTGAAGGAAACATTGAAGGAAATCCTGAATAATTAATAGTGGAATCTTTTAAGCAACCTTTGGAAGAAAGTTACCTGAACGTATGTCCAAAGAATTTTCCCCGGAGGAATTTCTGGGTAAATCTGTGGATAAAATTTCTAGAGGAATTGTTGATAAAATTCCTGGTAGAATCCCAGGAAGAATTTCTGGTGGAATCACTAGTATAACCAATGGTTTGCCGTAGAAATATTAATCCCCACTGCCACAGAAATTGAAAAAAATAACAATCACATATTCACTAGACTTTCCGAGAGCATTCAAAACATGCGAAGAAATATGGTGTTGTTACAACGAACTTTGACAATCGGTCAAACGTTTGCAGCAACATAAATCGGTTTGACTAACTTGGAGGCGGAGTAAACGTTGGTCAAACCGTCTGAGCGTCTGTGGGCTGCATAACGGTAAAAGATCTAGCCATTAAAACAAAGTCAATTGAAATTGTGTTCAAATGTTTAAACCAACAAGCGAATGGGACTGAACAGCTGTTCTCCATAGCAAAAGGTTCGCGTTAACCCTGACATTGTTTCCCACGACACACGCGACGTTACAGCGCACTTAATTCGGTGCCACAGGCTGTCATGACCCCGGAAAAGTTATTAAGTTGACTCATCTTCGTCGTTTTTCCGCCTTTCTCAACCCACCGTCCCGGAACGACTGCCTTGATAAGGGCGCTTAGAGCCAAGAAATCGTTCTGGTTCTGGTGGCTACCCATCCGGTACACAGCCTACACCTACTGTTACATTGTTTCTTTCGCACGGGAAAACGATTACCGGAAGCGGAAGAAAGTAAAAATAATGGAACAAAATGAACAAGGGGGCGCTCAGACGCCATGTTGCAAAATTCTATACTTGGCTGCTCGCGGCTCGTGAAGGACGACGACAGCGGGTTGATTAAAATATAAAGCATCGTGGGAAGCGTGGTGCACGAACCTTTGCCAGCCAGACGTGTCGTGAGAAATTAGCCCGGATTATTGAAGACAGCGGCATTCCGGCGGCTTTCATGTCGGATAAAGGTAGCGATGTTGAAATTGTTTCCTTTAGGTGGTTCAGACAACACTTAACGAAATCAACATTCTGGTTAACAATACTGTTGATGTTGCCTAGAAAATGCTTATTTTGGGTAGCTTTTCCAACACAAATGGTGGGGACGGTTTGGTGGAAAGGGATTTGTCATCGGATTATCTTCTCTATTGATAGCATCCGAGAATGGCTAATCGGATAAATCGTAAGATAGATTATGGAGTGGTTACATTTATCTGTGGAAGGTTGAGCTTTTCGCATGATACTAAGTTATTTGAGATTTGTAAGTTTAGATACGAGCTGTTCGTTTGCTAATTTAGCGTGAACAAGAAAATGTTATTAAGTAAGAAAATTAAACAGTATCTGCCGAGAAAATGAGGAATAGTTCAAGTTGCAATAATTTCGGCAATACAAGACGGATTGGCATTGTCTTAGTTCGAATGGAATCGTCTGGTTGTCTAGTTTTTCGATGATTATAAGAATTTCCACCTATTCGAAGTTAATCCGGTAGGTTACTGGGTCATGACCCTTGCAAGTCGGGTAAAAATGACTCCAATTTCCTTTTCGATAAACTTTTACCCAATGAGTTATTGTAAATCTGACTCCAACTCAACTTATTTTTATAGTTTCGACAACGGACGGCATGTGAAAGTGATACATACGTCTAAATGAGACAACGATATCAGCTTTGGCCTTGAGTATTTTTTCAGCTATTCATGGAGACTCTTTAGAATCAGTCGAAGATGGGTCAATTTTATTTTTACTGACGAAATTTGGGTGTTAAACATCATCATTTTTAAAAGGTAACCCAGACAGGGTCGTGGAAAATCATTTGCAGGATATAAGCCACCTAAATGGCAGGTCTAGTGACTTGGCTGTGAGTCAGGTTTTTACAAATTGAAAAAAAAAATCGAGCTTACTGAATATTGTAACGTATTCTTCTATTCCTAAATGATCAATACCCTTTTAATGAGTTTGTTTTGACGTTGGATAACGTCTTACGGCAACATACTGGGGTACAATTTCGAAAAACAAAAAATCGCTCGCGTCACGAAAAGTGGTTAGATTTTGACTGTTAATAACTTACTAACGCCCGGATAGATTTTCAAGATTCTTGCACCAATCGATTGGAAATCTTTCTACGAATCTACTCCAATAATGTAAACTATTGATTTTCATGACTAAACTATTCAAAAATTGGTTAATATCGAGGCATGTCTTATGTTTCATATAGAAGCACATTTTTCTTGCTGTTGTTAGGTTTTGACGTTTCGAATTTTACATGTACCGTAAAACGGGGTATCTTTGATAATGTGGGTAACTTTGATAGTGCGTAACCCACCACATACTAAACGAAATATCACAATTTCTGTTAATCAGTTAAGCAAAACGGATGCAAAACTAAAGAAAATTAGTATGACACTTCATGTAAAAGCGGTTTTCATTTGAATCAAGAACATTTGAGGCATTTTATACGAAAATTTAAAATTGACACAATTTTAGCATTTTCGAAACGCTTACAAACAATCTGTTCTACGATCACTATTTGATGTAGTTTGGAATAGTTTGCCACTTATCTTTGACAGCCTATTTATCATAGAACTTGAATACGGTCTCAAATCTCTTAACGAAGAGCATTTTCACAAACTGGGACCATTTTTGTAATCTAAGTCAGAAATTTCCATATAACGTTAAGCGCCTAGAGGTATGCAATGCCCTACAAATGTTCGTTATTCATTCAATTTTGTTCGATTCATACTCCATTATCAAGTTACCCCAAAACAGAAAACCGACTTTCGATTATATGAAAAATTATATATCCATTCAAAATAAATCTTTTGTCAATCTATCGACTGCAATCGATAGCTAGGATGCCAGTACTAGTTTTAAAAATATAAATTATTATTCTTTGAAACAGCATGCATAAATATTCAAGTTTTCTCCGAAAAAACTATCAAAGTTACCCCGTTTTACGGTACCGTAAATTCGGGTGTAATTGATCAGTAGGGTGAAATTGATCACCGTGTCACGCGATTCTATTTCTTACTAATAATGCACCAAGCTCATTGCAACCTATAGTAAATGAATGTTGTTTGTCTTAAATAATGTCTAATTGTGTATTGTGAAGTTTTTTGTGCCACAGAATGTTTATTTCTATGAAATTAATGTAAAATTCTAGAATTAAGTTTAGTGTGGAATTGATCATCATCTATGAGCTTCTAGTTCTAAACAAGGATTTGGACATGGTGTAAACCTGAAAGCTAATGAGGATGCTAACAATATATCTCCAAAACAGATTTTACTATCAAAACTCTTACCAATTTGATCGTTTTGTTGAAAAATTCAATTTCCGGCAACAAAGTAGGGAAATCCTTTGGAAATTGCCTACATTTAGGCGTTTTTCGCGGTATTCTTGAAATTTAATTATTCATTATTTCCATAAATATTGTCTCGTTAAGAATGTTGCAAGCATATTTGGATTCAGGAGGCTCAAATTAAGTAAGTAAAGTTGATTTCGAAACTAACAATAATAACAATGATAAGTGATCAATTTCACCCCGAAATGGGATTCCTCGATTTTTAATTTTAGACCAGATTTTTGGCACTAACATCACATTTGTTAAAAAATTTCGGTGCATGAGCCAATGAGGTTCACCGTCGTACATGTTTTCCTGCATTTAGTTGTATGATATTGATAACATTTTAGAAAGCATACCAAGAAAACAGTGAAAATTGATCATTCACCCGAAATTACGGTACCGTAATCCGGGGGCAAATTGATCACTATTTTACAACTTTTTGATGTGTTATCCTTCAGAATTCAAATATTGTCAAATAAATTTCGACAAAACCAGTACTCCATTGATCTTTATCAGTTTATGAAATTGATTTTTCATGAAATAATATTTAACATATCATAAAAATAGTTTTTATTTAAAAAAAATAAAATAACACATTGGGACGAAATTGATCACCATATCACAGAGCAGATTTTAGAATTAAAAATTTCCCTGTCTACTAAATTTGGGTCTCCTGAATCTGAAAATGATGTCAAAACTCTTACAACTCGAGTATTTGATCAGTTTATTGCAAAATTAAACTTTGAAAATCTGCCTAATACGCCTAAATATAGGCAATTTCTCTTGAAATTAGCACATTATTCAAGATTAAACGGTTTTATGAGCAAACAACTATGTTTTCTATGCTGTATTATATTAGAAATAAGTATAGTAGCTCACACTTAAGCTTACACATCATTTTGAACACTCAAAGTTAACATGTAGGCATTGCACCAGTGGATTGTTTGGCACAGACATTTCCAACTGTATTGCTAACACCTTCCAAAAATGTGAATATTTCTATGCAAAACTGACCCTAATAAAAATGAAATAGTTCAAAATCATCATAGGACATCTATAAACTAGAAAACATGGAATGTCTGTTGTGCCAATGAAACCTTCAGCATCCTTGGGAGGAAATGTTTTTTGGTACCGACCTGATCAAATTCACCCCAGTGATCAATTTGCCCCCGGATTACGGTACCGTAATTTCGGGTGAAATTAATCATTTTCATGTCTATTTTCAATAATGTTGAAAATGCCAAACAACTGAATGCAGTAAAACAAGAACGACGATCAGCCTCTTTGGCTCATGTGCCAAAATTTTCTAACAAATGTGTTTTTAGTGCTAAAAATCGTCCTATAAATAAAAAATCGGAGAATCCCATTTCGGGGTGAAGTTGATCACTTGTCAATGCGATTATTGTTATTTTATGAAACGACTCTACATAATGAACATGAGCTCCCTGAATCCAAATATGCTTTCTAAATTCTTAATAAGGCAATATTTAAAGGAATAATGAATAGTTAATTTCAAGAATTGCGATGAAAACGCATAAATGTAGGCAATTTCCTAAGGAAATCCCAGATATCTAACCGAAATTTAATCATTTCAACCGTATGAGCTACGTGTTTAGAAGATGAAATCGGGCTTGGGTATATATTTTTAGCACCCTTACAAACTTTGAATAATGCCGTTGTCGTCGTCGCTACCTACATGTAAATGCACGCAAAGAAGACTGCAAAAAAGCTACCGCCGCCCGACCCGAGCGCCGGAAATTAAAACTTTGTTTACCATTTATCTCCATTGAAAACTAATCCACTACTGCTAAATTAATTCATCTACTGCTTAATTAATTAATCAATTAATAGCAGTAGATGAAATGTCTCTGGTTGTAACTCTTTTACGTCGAATGCATTGTTGTGACCCTGAAAAGGGCCGTTTTGTTTGAAATTGTGCTGCAATTCAATTTAAGCACGTTCTCCACGGATACGACGAGTCAGCTGGATGTCCTTCGGCATGATGCTGACACGCTTGGCGTGGATCGCGCACAGGTTGGTATCCTCAAACAAACCGATCAGTTAGGCCACTCACTTCCTGCAGGACCATGACGGCTGAGCTCTGGCATCGCAGATTTGCCTCTACATTTCCCCGGATACCACGACGAAGCAGAAGAAGTTCTTCATCGTGCGGAAATTCTTCGAGTATCATGCCAATCATCGTGACTGGCAACTTCAACATCGATTTGAGCAAAGAGGAGAACATGGAGCTTGCGGACTTCATGGAGAAGTACCTCAACCTCAAACAGGCTTCGGAACCCACTAAAGCAACCATTTTAAGTGGACCACGCGTGGACCTAACGTTCAACCGGAATATTTGTTTGGGAAACAAGAGATACCGCTCATGCTTCTTCTTCCATTAACCGATTCTATCGGTGTTGAAAGTGTTAACCGAACCAATGATTGACGTGCAACAAATAGTATGAAAATTGATTGAATTTTTATCAGTAGAAATCTTCCATAAGTTCGTGACGGTCTCAAGCCAGGCAGAAGAAGCTAACGTTATCCAACGTCAACTTGGCGGTTGTATCTCGGAAACAACCTCTTACTTTTATCAGGTCTGAGCTGCCTTTTCAAAATGATAATGTTTAATACCTGTTCGCACAAGTAAATAGAAGACTGATTTTGTTTATTTATTTATTTACTCGTTTGGTCAACAGGCTCAACTAGCCCCAATTACCTTATAAGCTAATAACTACAACAACATGAATGGAACAATACAACAAGTTAACTACTACAGAAAAGGAAGCAATGAAAACAGCACTTTTATTCACTCTCTGCGGATGTTTTAAGGCTGCCAGAGGTAATCGCGATGCTCGAATTTCCTAAACAGCAATCCAGCCGGCCACGATGATTCCAGAACAGCCGGATAGCGTGAACTTCGCTAGTCCGCCGGCCAGTAATATTCACCGAAACCGCCAGAACCACGCCCGCCACGTGACGCAGAGGTTATCTGTCCAGAACTTTCGACTTAAACAAGTTAGGTTATTATAATTCCGACGCCCTTGCCCCTTCTCGTTTGAGCTGCGCAGTCTTTCGCCTTCCAGATCCCTTCACGGCCTTGTCGCTTCCATTTAACCGCGATGTTCACGGAACGCTGCATCAAGGGCTTCAAGTACCACTTGAAGGGCCTGCTGACGTCGTTCAACCTCGTAAAAACCATCGTGAGCAAGTACAATGAAGAACGAGACGCTCTACAAGTTCCGGTGTGTCTAAAGCACGTGATCAACATCTGGAAGGACGTTAGTGCAGCTCAAGAAGAACTCAAATCGCTGAACGAGGAAGGCTTGAAACAGCACCTGATAATTCCTGCTCTCGGCCAATAAGCCCACTACTGCCAACGCTACATTTGCTCTTCAGCAAGCCGCCTAAGTCCGCCCAACGTCTACTTTGTCTACTCGATGTGATGCCCTCAAGCTGATCCAAACCATCGCCATCAGCACCGCAAGCTACCAGGTGGCTTGGAATTTGCTGGTAGATCACTACCAAAATCTCGATAGACTGAAGCAGTCTTACGTTGACTCTATTCTCGAATCTCGCCCCCTAAGAATGGAATCGGGTTCTGAATTGCACTCGCTTGTTGAGCAGTTCGAAAGAAACTTCCGTGTACTCAATCAGTAAGAAGAGCGGACAAAGTACTGGGATATTCTCTTGATCCGTATGCTGAGCATCAGACTCGATTCAACCACCAAATGTGACTGGGAAGAGTGATCGTCGTCGAAAGTCAACGTAACCCTCAAGAACTTGACGACTTATATCCATTGGAGAGTCACGGTCCTCCAAATGATCAACAAATCATCTGAATTTCCGCCCCAAACTGCCCAAAAGAAACCTTCTTTTCGTCCCGTCGCAAGCCATGGGGCCAGCCAGCCCAACTACAGCAAGTATCACGTTTGTTCCAACTATCATCCCTTATACCTATGTGCCGTTTCTACCAAGATGATCAAAGACGCTACCAACTGTGCCGTAATTGTCTCCTAAACGGTAGAAGCCGCTATCATACGTAACTCTGTACCAATGAAGCTCCTTCAGTTTCATCGAACTCCATGACTCCAGAATCTGCACCACTAAAATTCTTACCTACCCAACCCAGCGAAGAGCAACCAAGAAACACCACTTCTGCCATCTCCGAACCTGTTAGCTCCGCCTCTACTGGCCTGAAGCGGGAGAGCATCCTGCTGGCTACAGCAGTGGTCATTCTAGTCGACGAAACGGGAATCGAACATATCGCTAGAGCATTTCTCGACTCCGGAAGCGAGTATTGCTTCACGACCAACAGAACAGAGCAAGGCCAAACGCAACAAAATCCACGTTCCGATATCTGGCATCGGGAAATCCTCGACAAACTTTCGTCATAAACTCCAATCGTTCCCGTGTCAGTGACTTTTCTAGTGCGGTCGAACTTTTGGCCTTTCCAAAGGTCACCGGTGACCCGTCGGCGTATAGACCAATATGCTTGATCGACACGGTGGGTAAGGTGCTCGAGAAGATCATCCTCAACAGACTGTTGAAGTACACCGAGGGTGTAAATGGTCTCTCAAACAACCAGTTCGGCTTCCGGAAAGAAAAGTGCACCGTAGACGCTATTCTGACGGTTAGAAAAACCGCTGAGATAGCACTCCAGCGTAAGAGGAAGGGGATTCGCTATTGTGCAGTTGTGACTCTGGATGTAAGGAACGCATTCAATAGAGTTAGTTGGGTGGCTATTGCTGATGCGCTCCTGTGTCTGGGGATACCCGAGTACCTATACAAGATGCTCGGGAGTTACTTCCAGAATCGGGTATTAGTTTATGACATCGTTGATTTTACCGCGGATTCAACAAAAAAACTCCGGAGGTTCTTCAAAAAAATCTGGAAAAAATCCTTCACCGATTCCTCCAAGATGTTCTCTAAGGATCCCATAACGAATTTCTCAAGGAATTCGACCAGTAATTCTTACAGAGACTTCACCAGTTTCTCTAATTTTTTCACCAGCTATTTTTCAAGAGAGGAGTTTTTTGAGGAATTATCTCAGGAGTTCTTCCAGGGTTAACAGAATTTTCAACACAAAAACCTTCCAAAGTTTCGTTGGATATTCTACCATAAACTTCTTCCAAGGTTTCACTAGGATTTCTCTTCTTAGAATTTACTCAGGGTTATCAGAAATTTCTCCACGAAATTTGTTTTAAAAAAATCCAAAGAGTCCACAAGATTATTTTCTAGAAGACCACTAATATTTATGCGAGAGAATCTACCAGGAGTTCCGCGAAGAAATAGAAATTATTCCAACTCTACGTGTTCGTTCAGAAAGCTTCTACAAAATTCCGAAAGAAGAAAGGCGAACTCGCCAAGGGCGAAAAGCCACCTAAATAAAGATAAATGATAAATAACAATATTTCAAAAGATTATTCATCCAGAGATCACACTGCTACTTACTCAGAAGATTGAACATAGCATTTCTCTGAATGCCTCCAGGTTGAATCCCTGGAGTGAACTGGAAGAATTTTTTGAAAAATTTCTGAAAATCTATGGAGCAATTGCTTGTACAATCTTTGAAGGAATCACCAAAGAAATGATTGGAAAATTTCCCAGAGAATTCCATGGTGAAATTATTAAATATATCCCGGGAATAACTTTTCAAGTAGTCCCTGAAAGAGTTCCTAAACGATTCTTCAAGGTAATTCTTGGTAGATTCCTTGGAAAAAATCCTGCAAGAAATAATGGAAGCGAGATTCTGGGTAGAATCACTGTAAGAATTCCTGGAGTATATATATGTATTGCTATAGGAATTTTTGAGGGAATTTCTAGAGAAAATCGTGTATTGGATTAATCGCTAAAGAATTTTATGTGGGAATGTTCTTAGGGAAAACACCACAAGAATCACTGGAAGTTTTTTGATAGGAAGAATTCCTGATAGTTTTTTTTATGGAATCCCTGTAGTAATTTATTGGAAGGGATCACAGAAAAAAATATATAAATTTCAATGTAGTGTAAACTGAAGTCTACTGTAAAAATAAATCAAATTCGTGTATTGTTACAGCATCATGTAAACTTAAATGAAAATACATTCAATTTTCAACTATCAATGCTTGAATATTACATGATCGTGTAAATTTAAAGTGAATTCGATTGAAAAATAATGGAATGCTCGTTTAAATTTAAGTTTATTTCGATGCTCCAAATATCCAATAAATTTAAATTTACAACATATTTTTAGCTGTGATGTCTTGAGCAATCTCTTTGGATGATGCGTGATTTAATGCTTGTATCTAACTTCCAGAGTAAGTCCTGAAGGAATCTTCTGAGAAATTGTTATAACTATCTCTGGAGGAATTCTTGGAAGCAGCCTTGGTAAGTAAGTCCTGAAGAATTACTGAAGAAATCACTTGAGAATTGTTTTGGAGTGATCTTTGCATGAATCATTAGCGGAAAACCTGAATAATTTGAGGAAATCCTTTGAAGGATTCTCTGGGAGAATGCCTGGATGTATGCCATGCATGCCTGAAGAATTTTCCCCAGAGCATTTCTGTTTGAATCTGTAGATATTTCTTTTTAGAGAAATTATTGATCAAATTCCTAGTAATATCCCAGGAAGATTTCTGGTAAAACTCTAAAGAAAAATAACTTGAGGAAACCACTGAAAGATTCTGGATAGAATGTTTGGAGAAATTCTCATGGCTATTCCCATATCGATGACTGTTCACACTGAGATCCCTCATAATTTTATCGTCCATTTCTTCCGATACTTAAACTATGAAAGCTCCGCTCTCCCTTGCTACAATTATTGCCTTAAAATCGTAGAAATATTCCCATCACAGCCACAGAATTCGGAAAAATCACAATCACATATCCAATCGACTTGCCAAGATCATTCAAAACATGTGAAGAAATATAGTGTTGCTGCGACGAACTTTGAAAGTACGTCAAACGGCTCCATCCCATTACCCCGAACGCCATTACCCCGAACGCCACTACCCCGAACGCCACTACCCCGAAAGCCATTACCCCGAATGGGTCATTACCCCCAACGCCACTACCCCGAATGAGCAATTACCCCGAATAGTATGAGATATAGTGAAGTATCTTGTTTTGCGGGCAAAAATGCATCTATTATGAAAACTAGTAATTAATGACGCGTTCAATTTGTTGGTAAAATGTTCATCTTTTTTTCCCTTCTTTTATATGTCAGCTATACTTTTGAAATATCTTGTTGGCAACTATATTCCTCTCATTCTTTCAGAGACAGTGTCTCAGCCTATGGGTACTTTTGTAGTTCAAGGGTTCATTCACAAATTTCATAACGCCAAAAATTGCTATTTTTGACACCTACCCACCCCTTCGTACCATTTTTTGTATGGAAGTTCTACATATAGGGTACGGGCTGTAACATTTTGAAAACAACCACCCACAACGTTTTTTGCCTCCTTCAGCGTTATGAAATTTATGAATGGGCTTTTTATTAAATAAGCCTTTTATTGACTGAGAGCTCTCTTTGTCAATTTACTATTCATGTACATGTGCCTCTATGCCCAGGGACGCCAAGGAAATTTTCAATGTATAAGATCCGCCATAGGGGGGTCCCGTAGCCTCGAGGTTACGCTTTCGCTTCGTAAGCGGAAGGTCATGGGTTCGATTCCCAATCCCCCCACACAAAAAACTCCGTCCAGCCACCAGAAGACGCCGCACGAAGGACCGTGTGTTTGGGAACACATCCATCCTTCGTCAGTATCGGATGGTGACTGAGACACACTGACCCTCTTTGTAGGCTTTTGCCTCACACGTAAATATGCCAAAATGAACCACTCTCCAGGTAGAGGAGAAGAGAATAGCAATAAGGATATAAATAGAATTCTGTATATGATACTCGGCATAGTAGTGGCCAAGTGCACGAAGTGCCTAAAAACAAATAAAAGCAATAAAAAAAAAGATCCGCCACCGGAGGAATTCGAATCCGTAACCCTCAATATGATCCTGTTGAACAGCTGCGTGATCACCGGTATTTGGACTTCTTGATGGTGTTCATATTTCAATTTTGTTTTTAAACAAATATTTTCCTTTCTTATGAATATAGGTTGTGCCATAGCATCATGCTGTTACAGTGATCATTCACGTCATAGTTGCAAACATTTCACCAGAAATTTGCCCTTCTTTTTTAAATAGGCTGTTCTTCCAAGTATTTGTTTGATAAGCTAGTCACTAGTATTTCCACATAGAACAGCTTTTTTTAAGGAATATATCCTGAAGGCATTCATTAAAGTGAATCCTGCTATAATTCTAACCAAACATTTTCCCTTCTTTTATCTTCTTGTGTAAAAACAGAAAGATCTCTTATGGATTTGCTCACCACTTTTCTGCCATCATAATTTTTTCATTGTCTTGAATAAAAAAAAAATGTGATTGTCTCATCGAAATTCAAATTAATGATCCCACAAACGTAGCGGCAATCAGAGACCGCCATTTTTCTAACATGTACAAAAGTATTACCGTTTCCTTGCTATAGCGGAACGATTGTCTATCAGGTTGGTCCTTAAGCGTATTCCAAAGAACAAAACTTGCAGTGACTATCCCAGGGTGATCTTCCATCACCATCGCTTACGAAACAAAATCTTTAGGGAGATCTTAATACTAGTAGTCCGACACCCACAAAAATGAGTAAAGCAAGTGGGTACCGACGTTCAATAAGAGACTTTACTACATCCTAAATTTGTGCATATTATAGCTATCCTTTTAAAAAAGTAAGAGGTTGTTTCCGAGATACAACCGCCAAGTTGACGTTGGATAACGTTAGCTTCTTCTGCCTGGCTTGAGACCGTCACGAACTTATGGAAGATTTCTACTGATAAAAATTCAATCAATTTTCATACTATTTGTTGCACGTCAATCATTGGTTCGGTTAACACTTTCAACACCGATAGAATCGGTTAATGGAAGAAGAAGCATGAGCGGTATCTCTTGTTTCCCAAACAAATATTCCGGTTGAACGTTAGGTCCACGCGTGGTCCACTTAAAATGGTTGCTTTAGTGGGTTCCGAAGCCTGTTTGAGGTTGAGGTACTTCTCCATGAAGTCCGCAAGCTCCATGTTCTCCTCTTTGCTCAAATCGATGTTGAAGTTGCCAGTCACGATGATTGGCATGACCTCCTTTTGATACTCGAAGAATTTCCGCACGATGAAGAACTTCTTCTGCTTCGTCGTGGTATCCGGGGAAATGTAGAGGCAAATCTGCGATGCCAGAGCTCAGCCGTCATGGTCCTGCAGGAAGTGAGTGGCCTAACTGATCGGTTTGTTTGAGGATACCAACCTGTGCGCGATCCACGCCAAGCGTGTCAGCATCATGCCGAAGGACATCCAGCTGACTCGTCGTATCCGTGGAGAACGTGCTTAAATTGAATTGCAGCACAATTTCAAACAAAACGGCCCTTTTCAGGGTCACAACAATGCATTCGACGTAAAAGAGTTACAACCAGAGACATTTCATCTACTGCTATTAATTGATTAATTAATTAAGCAGTAGATGAATTAATTTAGCAGTAGTGGATTAGTTTTCAATGGAGATAAATGGTAAACAAAGTTTTAATTTCCGGCGCTCGGGTCGGGCGGCGGTAGCTTTTTTGCAGTCTTCTTTGCGTGCATTTACATGTAGGTAGCGACGACGACAACGGCATTATTCAAAGTTTGTAAGGGTGCTAAAAATATATACCCAAGCCCGATTTCATCTTCTAAACACGTAGCTCATACGGTTGAAATGATTAAATTTCGGTTAGATATCTGGGATTTCCTTAGGAAATTGCCTACATTTATGCGTTTTCATCGCAATTCTTGAAATTAACTATTCATTATTCCTTTAAATATTGCCTTATTAAGAATTTAGAAAGCATATTTGGATTCAGGGAGCTCATGTTCATTATGTAGAGTCGTTTCATAAAATAACAATAATCGCATTGACAAGTGATCAACTTCACCCCGAAATGGGATTCTCCGATTTTTTATTTATAGGACGATTTTTAGCACTAAAAACACATTTGTTAGAAAATTTTGGCACATGAGCCAAAGAGGCTGATCGTCGTTCTTGTTTTACTGCATTCAGTTGTTTGGCATTTTCAACATTATTGAAAATAGACATGAAAATGATTAATTTCACCCGAAATTACGGTACCGTAATCCGGGGGCAAATTGATCACTGGGGTGAATTTGATCAGGTCGGTACCAAAAAACATTTCCTCCCAAGGATGCTGAAGGTTTCATTGGCACAACAGACATTCCATGTTTTCTAGTTTATAGATGTCCTATGATGATTTTGAACTATTTCATTTTTATTAGGGTCAGTTTTGCATAGAAATATTCACATTTTTGGAAGGTGTTAGCAATACAGTTGGAAATGTCTGTGCCAAACAATCCACTGGTGCAATGCCTACATGTTAACTTTGAGTGTTCAAAATGATGTGTAAGCTTAAGTGTGAGCTACTATACTTATTTCTAATATAATACAGCATAGAAAACATAGTTGTTTGCTCATAAAACCGTTTAATCTTGAATAATGTGCTAATTTCAAGAGAAATTGCCTATATTTAGGCGTATTAGGCAGATTTTCAAAGTTTAATTTTGCAATAAACTGATCAAATACTCGAGTTGTAAGAGTTTTGACATCATTTTCAGATTCAGGAGACCCAAATTTAGTAGACAGGGAAATTTTTAATTCTAAAATCTGCTCTGTGATATGGTGATCAATTTCGTCCCAATGTGTTATTTTATTTTTTTTAAATAAAAACTATTTTTATGATATGTTAAATATTATTTCATGAAAAATCAATTTCATAAACTGATAAAGATCAATGGAGTACTGGTTTTGTCGAAATTTATTTGACAATATTTGAATTCTGAAGGATAACACATCAAAAAGTTGTAAAATAGTGATCAATTTGCCCCCGGATTACGGTACCGTAATTTCGGGTGAATGATCAATTTTCACTGTTTTCTTGGTATGCTTTCTAAAATGTTATCAATATCATACAACTAAATGCAGGAAAACATGTACGACGGTGAACCTCATTGGCTCATGCACCGAAATTTTTTAACAAATGTGATGTTAGTGCCAAAAATCTGGTCTAAAATTAAAAATCGAGGAATCCCATTTCGGGGTGAAATTGATCACTTATCATTGTTATTATTGTTAGTTTCGAAATCAACTTTACTTACTTAATTTGAGCCTCCTGAATCCAAATATGCTTGCAACATTCTTAACGAGACAATATTTATGGAAATAATGAATAATTAAATTTCAAGAATACCGCGAAAAACGCCTAAATGTAGGCAATTTCCAAAGGATTTCCCTACTTTGTTGCCGGAAATTGAATTTTTCAACAAAACGATCAAATTGGTAAGAGTTTTGATAGTAAAATCTGTTTTGGAGATATATTGTTAGCATCCTCATTAGCTTTCAGGTTTACACCATGTCCAAATCCTTGTTTAGAACTAGAAGCTCATAGATGATGATCAATTCCACACTAAACTTAATTCTAGAATTTTACATTAATTTCATAGAAATAAACATTCTGTGGCACAAAAAACTTCACAATACACAATTAGACATTATTTAAGACAAACAACATTCATTTACTATAGGTTGCAATGAGCTTGGTGCATTATTAGTAAGAAATAGAATCGCGTGACACGGTGATCAATTTCACCCTACTGATCAATTACACCCGAATTTACGGTACCGTAAAACGGGGTAACTTTGATAGTTTTTTCGGAGAAAACTTGAATATTTATGCATGCTGTTTCAAAGAATAATAATTTATATTTTTAAAACTAGTACTGGCATCCTAGCTATCGATTGCAGTCGATAGATTGACAAAAGATTTATTTTGAATGGATATATAATTTTTCATATAATCGAAAGTCGGTTTTCTGTTTTGGGGTAACTTGATAATGGAGTATGAATCGAACAAAATTGAATGAATAACGAACATTTGTAGGGCATTGCATACCTCTAGGCGCTTAACGTTATATGGAAATTTCTGACTTAGATTACAAAAATGGTCCCAGTTTGTGAAAATGCTCTTCGTTAAGAGATTTGAGACCGTATTCAAGTTCTATGATAAATAGGCTGTCAAAGATAAGTGGCAAACTATTCCAAACTACATCAAATAGTGATCGTAGAACAGATTGTTTGTAAGCGTTTCGAGAATGCTAAAATTGTGTCAATTTTAAATTTTCGTATAAAATGCCTCAAATGTTCTTGATTCAAATGAAAACCGCTTTTACATGAAGTGTCATACTAATTTTCTTTAGTTTTGCATCCGTTTTGCTTAACTGATTAACAGAAATTGTGATATTTCGTTTAGTATGTGGTGGGTTACGCACTATCAAAGTTACCCACATTATCAAAGATACCCCGTTTTACGGTACATGTAAAATTCGAAACGTCAAAACCTAACAACAGCAAGAAAAATGTGCTTCTATATGAAACATAAGACATGCCTCGATATTAACCAATTTTTGAATAGTTTAGTCATGAAAATCAATAGTTTACATTATTGGAGTAGATTCGTAGAAAGATTTCCAATCGATTGGTGCAAGAATCTTGAAAATCTATCCGGGCGTTAGTAAGTTATTAACAGTCAAAATCTAACCACTTTTCGTGACGCGAGCGATTTTTTGTTTTTCGAAATTGTACCCCAGTATGTTGCCGTAAGACGTTATCCAACGTCAAAAAAATCACCCTTCTTTTTGAAATAGGCTGTTCTTTAGAGCATTGCAATGTACAAAATTAGAGGACAAATCCAAACAAAACTTGGTACGAAAAAAATATTTGCTAAAAAACTAGCTGCTTTTATATCTTCTGATATTTGTAAAATACATAGTTGAGCCAAACTCGTTAAATACTCGTAAGGAATCGTACAATTATCTCCCCACTCTCTAACTAGCATAAGCCTCAAAATATTATGCATTCAGGGTAATGGCGTTCGGGGTAGTGCCCCTTTCGGGGTAGTGGCGTTCGGGGCAATGACCCATTCGGGGTAATGACTTTCGGGGTAATGGCGTTCGGGGTAGTGGTATTCGGGGTAGTGGCGTTCGGGGTAGTGTCATAGAGTCAGGTCAAACGATTGCATCAACATAAATCGATTTGACTAACTTGGTGACGGAGACAATGTTGGTCAAAGACCGTTTCATCAGTTGTAGTAGCTTCATAATCGTAAATAATATCGTTTCCCAAAAGCTCTACAAATTTATTGGAATATCGCAAGTCTTACCGAAAACCCCTTTTAACTGATGACCCCTATTACAAAAGGCCAATGCTCTAAAAGCAAAAACCCAAAGATAAGCCTTCCTTTCGAACCGAGACCAAAACACACCCTCAAGCTTCGATACGTTTGGGCATAAATTCTTATCCAAGCAAATCAAACTTTCCCTTAAGGCTATCGCCTTGTTAATAGTTCCCATCTTGGCCGAATGAGTTCGTTCAATCTTGAGGAGCAAATGAAGGCTTTCCCTCTACTTATGATTGTGAAAAATGGAAATACCTACTAGAGTTTAGATTGCATGATAAATTCCCACAGCAATGCCCCTCCCGCAAAATTGGGTTCAATTACCCACATCTGTCGGATGTTGAACTTTTTGACCATTTAACCCCATTTCTGTATCGGATGTCAACGAACGTATACGAACGTCCAAAGAGAGATTATTAGAGACCATCGTCTGGTTTGCTGATGTAGAGGCTTTTAGAGAAGGACTGGGTTGGAAAGGACTGAAGCAAAACTCCACTCGACCACAGCTGCCACAGGCATGATCGGGTGCACGATAATTGAATTCAAATCCAGGAGCTGGCTTCAACCCGGTGCACAGTGGCACGACTTTATGCGAAGGTCGGTAAAAAAATTGCTTTAAATTCATAAAAAAAAACAATAATAATGGTTATAAACTTGATTGAAAAAAAAAGTAAGAGGTTGTTTCCGAGATACAACCGCCAAGTTGACGTTGGATAACGTTAGCTTCTTCTGCCTGGCTTGAGACCGTCACGAACTTATGGAAGATTTCTACTGATAAAAATTCAATCAATTTTCATACTATTTGTTGCACGTCAATCATTGGTTCGGTTAACACTTTCAACACCGATAGAATCGGTTAATGGAAGAAGAAGCATGAGCGGTATCTCTTGTTTCCCAAACAAATATTCCGGTTGAACGTTAGGTCCACGCGTGGTCCACTTAAAATGGTTGCTTTAGTGGGTTCCGAAGCCTGTTTGAGGTTGAGGTACTTCTCCATGAAGTCCGCAAGCTCCATGTTCTCCTCTTTGCTCAAATCGATGTTGAAGTTGCCAGTCACGATGATTGGCATGACCTCCTTTTGATACTCGAAGAATTTCCGCACGATGAAGAACTTCTTCTGCTTCGTCGTGGTATCCGGGGAAATGTAGAGGCAAATCTGCGATGCCAGAGCTCAGCCGTCATGGTCCTGCAGGAAGTGAGTGGCCTAACTGATCGGTTTGTTTGAGGATACCAACCTGTGCGCGATCCACGCCAAGCGTGTCAGCATCATGCCGAAGGACATCCAGCTGACTCGTCGTATCCGTGGAGAACGTGCTTAAATTGAATTGCAGCACAATTTCAAACAAAACGGCCCTTTTCAGGGTCACAACAATGCATTCGACGTAAAAGAGTTACAACCAGAGACATTTCATCTACTGCTATTAATTGATTAATTAATTAAGCAGTAGATGAATTAATTTAGCAGTAGTGGATTAGTTTTCAATGGAGATAAATGGTAAACAAAGTTTTAATTTCCGGCGCTCGGGTCGGGCGGCGGTAGCTTTTTTGCAGTCTTCTTTGCGTGCATTTACATGTAGGTAGCGACGACGACAACGGCATTATTCAAAGTTTGTAAGGGTGCTAAAAATATATACCCAAGCCCGATTTCATCTTCTAAACACGTAGCTCATACGGTTGAAATGATTAAATTTCGGTTAGATATCTGGGATTTCCTTAGGAAATTGCCTACATTTATGCGTTTTCATCGCAATTCTTGAAATTAACTATTCATTATTCCTTTAAATATTGCCTTATTAAGAATTTAGAAAGCATATTTGGATTCAGGGAGCTCATGTTCATTATGTAGAGTCGTTTCATAAAATAACAATAATCGCATTGACAAGTGATCAACTTCACCCCGAAATGGGATTCTCCGATTTTTTATTTATAGGACGATTTTTAGCACTAAAAACACATTTGTTAGAAAATTTTGGCACATGAGCCAAAGAGGCTGATCGTCGTTCTTGTTTTACTGCATTCAGTTGTTTGGCATTTTCAACATTATTGAAAATAGACATGAAAATGATTAATTTCACCCGAAATTACGGTACCGTAATCCGGGGGCAAATTGATCACTGGGGTGAATTTGATCAGGTCGGTACCAAAAAACATTTCCTCCCAAGGATGCTGAAGGTTTCATTGGCACAACAGACATTCCATGTTTTCTAGTTTATAGATGTCCTATGATGATTTTGAACTATTTCATTTTTATTAGGGTCAGTTTTGCATAGAAATATTCACATTTTTGGAAGGTGTTAGCAATACAGTTGGAAATGTCTGTGCCAAACAATCCACTGGTGCAATGCCTACATGTTAACTTTGAGTGTTCAAAATGATGTGTAAGCTTAAGTGTGAGCTACTATACTTATTTCTAATATAATACAGCATAGAAAACATAGTTGTTTGCTCATAAAACCGTTTAATCTTGAATAATGTGCTAATTTCAAGAGAAATTGCCTATATTTAGGCGTATTAGGCAGATTTTCAAAGTTTAATTTTGCAATAAACTGATCAAATACTCGAGTTGTAAGAGTTTTGACATCATTTTCAGATTCAGGAGACCCAAATTTAGTAGACAGGGAAATTTTTAATTCTAAAATCTGCTCTGTGATATGGTGATCAATTTCGTCCCAATGTGTTATTTTATTTTTTTTAAATAAAAACTATTTTTATGATATGTTAAATATTATTTCATGAAAAATCAATTTCATAAACTGATAAAGATCAATGGAGTACTGGTTTTGTCGAAATTTATTTGACAATATTTGAATTCTGAAGGATAACACATCAAAAAGTTGTAAAATAGTGATCAATTTGCCCCCGGATTACGGTACCGTAATTTCGGGTGAATGATCAATTTTCACTGTTTTCTTGGTATGCTTTCTAAAATGTTATCAATATCATACAACTAAATGCAGGAAAACATGTACGACGGTGAACCTCATTGGCTCATGCACCGAAATTTTTTAACAAATGTGATGTTAGTGCCAAAAATCTGGTCTAAAATTAAAAATCGAGGAATCCCATTTCGGGGTGAAATTGATCACTTATCATTGTTATTATTGTTAGTTTCGAAATCAACTTTACTTACTTAATTTGAGCCTCCTGAATCCAAATATGCTTGCAACATTCTTAACGAGACAATATTTATGGAAATAATGAATAATTAAATTTCAAGAATACCGCGAAAAACGCCTAAATGTAGGCAATTTCCAAAGGATTTCCCTACTTTGTTGCCGGAAATTGAATTTTTCAACAAAACGATCAAATTGGTAAGAGTTTTGATAGTAAAATCTGTTTTGGAGATATATTGTTAGCATCCTCATTAGCTTTCAGGTTTACACCATGTCCAAATCCTTGTTTAGAACTAGAAGCTCATAGATGATGATCAATTCCACACTAAACTTAATTCTAGAATTTTACATTAATTTCATAGAAATAAACATTCTGTGGCACAAAAAACTTCACAATACACAATTAGACATTATTTAAGACAAACAACATTCATTTACTATAGGTTGCAATGAGCTTGGTGCATTATTAGTAAGAAATAGAATCGCGTGACACGGTGATCAATTTCACCCTACTGATCAATTACACCCGAATTTACGGTACCGTAAAACGGGGTAACTTTGATAGTTTTTTCGGAGAAAACTTGAATATTTATGCATGCTGTTTCAAAGAATAATAATTTATATTTTTAAAACTAGTACTGGCATCCTAGCTATCGATTGCAGTCGATAGATTGACAAAAGATTTATTTTGAATGGATATATAATTTTTCATATAATCGAAAGTCGGTTTTCTGTTTTGGGGTAACTTGATAATGGAGTATGAATCGAACAAAATTGAATGAATAACGAACATTTGTAGGGCATTGCATACCTCTAGGCGCTTAACGTTATATGGAAATTTCTGACTTAGATTACAAAAATGGTCCCAGTTTGTGAAAATGCTCTTCGTTAAGAGATTTGAGACCGTATTCAAGTTCTATGATAAATAGGCTGTCAAAGATAAGTGGCAAACTATTCCAAACTACATCAAATAGTGATCGTAGAACAGATTGTTTGTAAGCGTTTCGAAAATGCTAAAATTGTGTCAATTTTAAATTTTCGTATAAAATGCCTCAAATGTTCTTGATTCAAATGAAAACCGCTTTTACATGAAGTGTCATACTAATTTTCTTTAGTTTTGCATCCGTTTTGCTTAACTGATTAACAGAAATTGTGATATTTCGTTTAGTATGTGGTGGGTTACGCACTATCAAAGTTACCCACATTATCAAAGATACCCCGTTTTACGGTACATGTAAAATTCGAAACGTCAAAACCTAACAACAGCAAGAAAAATGTGCTTCTATATGAAACATAAGACATGCCTCGATATTAACCAATTTTTGAATAGTTTAGTCATGAAAATCAATAGTTTACATTATTGGAGTAGATTCGTAGAAAGATTTCCAATCGATTGGTGCAAGAATCTTGAAAATCTATCCTGGCGTTAGTAAGTTATTAACAGTCAAAATCTAACCACTTTTCGTGACGCGAGCGATTTTTTGTTTTTCGAAATTGTACCCCAGTATGTTGCCGTAAGACGTTATCCAACGTCAAAAAAAGTTTTTATGCAACATTTGTAATCTTTTGTTACATTTCAAAACAAATTATATTGCCAACTGAAATGCTATTATCAAATTGAAGGTTGTTGTCCTTTTCAAATAGGAATTCGGATTGAATTGATTGAGATTTCGTTGAGATACAGTTGTTTGAAATAAGGGATTTATACAGTAGTAGGTGACATTAAAGTAATGAAGTCTGACTTGTCTTCATATAAGATGGCACGAAAAATCTCAAACATTATTCAAAATTACGGAATTTTGATTAATAACACAGCGGAACGAAAATAAGGCGTGTTCATAAAACAAATTAGGTTTCTTCAGTAAGTTTAAGGGTATAGGTTAATCGACAAGTAAACAGCGATGTTCTGGTACTTGAGACAAAAACTTGTTCCATAGTGTAATAACGGGCAAATTTAGGAACTGTACTTTTTGAGGCTTTGTTCGGCTATGCGCCACTGTACGATGCCGACTTTCGATGATGGTCTACCACAAAAATCCTACCCAATGCCCTTCACAGTGACTGTTCCTAGACTTTATGATGAAAAAGAAAATAAGAGATTATTTTTTCAAATTCAGAGACCGATATCAACTAACCCACATCTTGAGACGAGGAACGAAATCAACCAATTGCAAGAAATCGATATTTTCCATTTTTCTTTGTCATCTCCGCTTCATTTCCCCATCGGATACTTCGAGACAAGTCACCATCGATCGGTTCTCGTTCGTAATAAAAATCTCAACACTATAAGCACCTTATTGACTTCCAATCACATTATTTTGTCATCATTCCGGGCCAAACAGCTTTCCAGATTCTTGCACAGAGTTCGAATATTCCCCTGCTCCCTCGAGTTTCATCCCTCTTGAGGAATGTGACCGAACCACGTCAGGCAAGTCCAACGCAGAACATCATTGTTAGATTTACAGATTTATTTTTTGCTCCAAAAACAAATAAATTATATTTTTATATCGCGGTCGTACGTCTGTAAAGGGCGGATGAGGAAAATATCGAAAGAAAACCGCACAACAGCCACGTCCTACGATAAACGATTATCTCCCACGCGGTTTCCATCATGGAAGTAGCCAGAGTTTTCATCATTGGATCCATTTCATGAGAAATTTCTCAGGAGATTATTAACCAAGTGCATCCAGGAAACTATCGAAAAAGTCGTCCAGCGACACCATTGCACTATGGGCCAGGGACGTAATATGGCGAGAAAAAATCAATAACTCGGTAGCGAACCATTTCCGGCATTTGGTTTCTTCGGAAAAGTTTTTTTTTTGTAACAACGAGGACTGGCATAAACGGATAGTTCGTAAATCGTCCGCATAGGTGGCGCCACAATCTAACATTTTACTTTCACATTCCGACATTTCGAGTTATTGGCAAAATAAAACCAAACTAATGAAAAAACGATTTTTTTGCCAGTTTGATTTTTTTTAAATACATGTTATATAATATTTTTGCTGATAAAATTATAAGAAACACAGTCTAGTGTAGAATTAGGGATAATACAATGCATAAAAATTTTGAATTTGTTTACCGGCATATCGGTCTATTTTGTTCGAAGTAAGAGGGAGCATGGAGAAGAAAGCAATGAATACTAGATGGATAAGTACCGTAAGGGAACGGCGAGAGTAATTGGATTAGATGTTGAAGAGGACATACCATATGGAACAGTATTACTTGAAACGTCCTTCCTTGTGGCTAACGTTTCCTATGGGAACGACTTGGCGTTAGCTTGGCGTGTGGTTAGAATCCGCGGCTACAAAGCAAAGTTATGCTGAAGGTGTCTGGGTTCGATTCTCGATCAGTCCAGAGTCTTTTCGTAAAGGAAATTTCCTTGACTTCCCTGAGCATAGAGTATAATCGTACCTGCCACACGATATACGAACTTAAACAAATAAAGCTATCAGTTAATAACTGTGGAAGTGCTCATAATAACACTAAGCTGAAAAGCAGGCTATGTCCCAGTTGGGACGTAACGCCAGGAAGTCCAGATTGTCCGGATGTTTCGGTCGTTTTATTAGCCTAGAATACTAGAGACAAACTAAAAATAAATCAATCAAAAAAAAATAACTTTTGCTTCAAGGCAGCTACGATTACAATTGTTTCAATACGCTCTGACCACGCCCATGGTTGCCGTAATGGGAGGGTTGTGCGAAAAGAAAACCAGCCCACGCCCACCCTACCTCACACACCGAAGGCGAATCTTCCCACGGCCAAAGCTACGAGGACTATCTTGAATCAATCATCGGAATAAACTTTTCCCCGGGGAGGAGAGCTGGTAAACGACTACTCACAGCTCAACCATCTCCGTCGTCCCATCCAAAGTTGCCATCAAGAGTGGGTGAAATTTGGAGAAAAAAAATTTGGGGTGGGTAATGTCTATTACATTACCGCGGGGTTGACGTAGAACTACGATGATTAATAATTTGATTTGTCATGTGTATGAATTTGTAAGTATACTAGTTTTGTGTTGTTATTGATCGTATGAAGTTTTCAGAAGTTAACTCTTTTTGGACTCATTTTGGTAGTCCTGAAAAGCACCATTTGTCGTTCTGTGGTTCCGAGAACCAGTGTTTGGTGTTCCAGGAATAATGCCAGATGATTGAATTTGTTTGTTTGGTCGTTGCTTCCTTGTGTTGCTAGGTTGGGTGATCGGTTTCTGGCTCCAGCTGTAGTTCGCCAAAATCCTCCAGTAGATTAGATGTTTGATAGCTCGGGTGCTTCGATCGTGAGAATCGATAGAATCGGTCCAGTGCTTTGGTCTGTAGCAATATCCATTGCATGAGCATTTAGGCTCTGTACATTGATACTCATCAATATGCAGGCTGGGCCGCTATGATCCAGTATTTCACGCAGTTCGTCTCAAAGCGTCACTAATCGATGATTGCCTAAGCGCTGTAGCTCATTCCTCAAGTCAACCCTCTTGGGAGAATTGCTGCTTTGGCGTGATGGAACTTAAAAATATTGTAAAAGTGAACTTTTTCAAAACAACTCTTATTGATTGGAATATTATATGGAATATAATATAACTCTTTGTTAAGTAAAATCATCCTAAATAACTCTTTGCTCCATCGCCAAACCAAACCATTTCATTGAATTCTTCAAGTACAAGAATATGAATGGTAAGGAGAAGCAGATGGTGTATATTTCGCTGGCGTTCCTTTCCAACAGGTCGCCGGTTGGCGCTGACTACTAATCCGTCCACTGAATGTTTATCAGTTGTTGCTTTCGCTTCGTTGCTCTCTGGTTCCGTCGTTACTCGCACACTGCTGTGGCTTTCACGCGCTCTTCTTTGCTGCTCCGCTGCTTGATCCGTTCGTTATGCCGTTCGATTTGTGAATGAGCTGGGAGCAGAACAACCAGTGGTTTTATTTGCTCGAGCTCCGTTCACCGATGGCAGGTGGTGGGGTTCTCGCTTGGTTGTTTCGTCACTCCGTTCGCTACTCGCACGCGATTGGTTATTGCTTTCGCGCTATTTTCGTTGATGGTGTGATTCTTCGCTGAGAAAAAATAACTGCAACTCTATTGATTTTTCATGCAAAATGACCAACTTTGATAAACTATATCTCAGTTATTTATGGACCGATTTGAATGAAATTTTCACAGAATATCAGACATAACTTGAATTTTGACATATATTATTGAGTGATTTTTCCAACCACACGTTGAAAAGCAGTTTGATTAAAGTTAATTTTTTGACGATTTTTTTATAATTGACATAACTAAACATAATGAAGAAATAGCTTCATGGTATCTTCAGCAAAGTTGTAGATTTTGACGAAATGAATAAGTTTGCTGAAGACAGTTTTTGTGTAAGGCTATCAGATTTTAAGATAAAAAGTTTTGAATTTTTCGTCGAAAATTACAGTTTAGTCAAACCGTTATTACTTATAAACTTGTGATTGGAAAAAAATATTCAAAAATATATGTTAAAACTCAAGTTACATCTGATGTTCTGTGAAAGTTTTATTCGAAAATATTTCCATAAATAACTGAGATCTAACTTACCAAAGTTGGTCATTTTGTATGGAAAATTGAAAAAGTTTCAAATGCATGTGAATAAGTTGGGGCCTTCCTTAGCCGAGTGGTTAGAGTCCGCGGCTACAAAGCAAAGCCATGCTGAAGGTGTCTGGGTTCGATTCCCGGTCGGTTCAGGATCTTTTCGTAATGGAAATTTTCTTGACTTCCCTGGGCATAGAGTATCATCGTACCTGCCACACGATATACGAATGCAAAAATGGAAACTTTGGCAAAGAAAGCTCTCAGTTAATAACTGTGGAAATGTCATAAGAACACTAAGCTGAGAAGCAGGCTTTGTCCTAGTGAGGACGTTGCCAAGAAGAAGAAGAAGAATGAGAAGATGTGAATAAGTTCTCAGTTTATTCGACTAACCAGCTAAATATTTCATGGGCGCACAACAGCAACAGGGTAGCGGATCACAGGGATTTAGTTGAAATCTGGAAACGTAGCTCAATTTTGAAATCTTGAGCGATTTCACAAACCAGATTCTGGATTAACAGCTCAGCAGGCTTCTAGCAGCGAGGTACTTCTCGCTAAGCAAGAGCTCTTACCAGCTCGAAAGCAGAATTGGAATGAAACTGAATCCAACGATGGCAGTATATTTTATAACCTTAGAATAGCAGATAATGCTCCTCCCTTTTGTGCTCTTCGCTTTCTAATCGACCAATCTGGGAAATGGGTGTGTGCCAATGATGTGTTGGGCTTGGAATTATTTGAAAATTGCGGAGAATGCTAATGCGTGAGAAATTGGTCGAACATGAATTGTTGGAATGAGTGGCATTCCCTAAATATTCTATACGAGCTATTGATAATCAATAGTTTTCTTTATTATGACGGTAAATTTCGGATCCATGGGTGCCAAAATTATTACAATTGTTCTATGAGAATGTCTTATCAAAAACATTCTAAATATGTCGCAATTTTGTTACATGGGATAATTTTCCTAATCAAGGTGTTCTCATAAAATATGGAGCATAAAAGGCGCTGTTGGAAAAGCCACTCTATTTTACAAACGTTGTGAAATGTTGAGCACTCACCCCGACGGTACTGCAGCAGCGTCCGCGAGTACAATCGTACAACTCAAATGGTTGAGTCATAAATTATTCATGACAAATTAAATTTTGTATGAAGCCGTGAAATTGATTTAGGAATATTCGAAGTTATAAATAAAGTCGGAAATATTCCTCTTGTAACTCTTTTCCACAAATTTGATGGCTCTGAAAAGAACCGATGGCTTTGTTAGCTTCGATGTTGTTACGGATAAATAACACTGCTCGGACCAGCAAAACTCAGGGGGCTTCTGGTATTTGCTCCTAACGGGATTGCTTCTTGACCACCAATGATGATTTCATCACGAGTCGAAATTTTGAAGCGCGGGTCAACAGCTCCTCGGCCGATGAAATTTGCGGCGGCGATGACGATGGCTGGGTGAACGCAAACAAGCGGTGAACCACAAAGCGAGAATGACTCGCCCGACCATGTTCACAGTTCGACCGCAAATTCACCTGTGGACTGCTTCCTCTTCTTCTTCTTGGCGGTGGCAGCGGTGATGGCTTTAGCTTCGGACGGCATCTTCTCTCGCTCGCTCAACAGTTTGATTTGAGCGAAGCAAGACAAACGGGGGCGTCCTTCGCTATCGATGTCTGTGCCTGAGAAGCACGCCCGGTCAGAGCAAGCTGATCTGTCGCCTGCTGTGATGCGAGCCAATCGGAGAGTGAAAAGCAAATGACGTCAAATTTTCTCTAGCCACCCCTATTTATAGATTTGCTTGAAATCAACGTTCTATTTTAAAACAGTTATTAAACTATTTGGACAGGTATGTGGGATTCATTGAGTAAACGACATGAAGCTTTGATGTCTTATCTTTCGATTGAGGTGCTAATCAAGAAATTTCGTTAAGCCAGCGAGAAGTTATAAACGTTTAAAATATTTCATGCCAGCGTAACGCTCTTGGTTTTGAAATTCCAATTTCACTCCTGTATAGAGAAGAAAGACGTACTTCTACGTCAAAAACGAAAACTTGTCGTCTCAGGATGTTGGTCCTGGAATTGTTTTGCTTTTGACCGAGATTCGTGCCCATGGTGTCGTGCTCCCAGAAGATGCCACTTCAAGCATAAGAAATCGATAATTTAAGCAGCTGGAAAAGTTCTTGACATTGTGGCTGGTTGTGAAATTGGGGAGAAACAGTAAAATCTGTTCCGTATTGTGGTTATGATGACTTCTTGATAGGAGTTATCGTTTGAAATACGTAGTCGTAGTATTACTTCTTATAACTGTAGTCGCGAGTGGTCGCGTATTGTACTGTACCCTTGGTTTTTCATTTTTTTTTTAATTTCTTTATTAGTATCATTCCAAACATTACATTCATTTCTAATATCTAGGTGTTCTGTGTTATTAGACAATACTAGCATCCTAATTTGGTAAAATAAATTTTAGATTTTATTAACGTTTTGTTTACATCATATTACTTTTCATTTGCCGTAGCAGTTCAGATTTTTTCAGGTGAGTTGATTTCACATGATTATAAGAGAAAAAAAAACGTTTTCAATTCATTTTACCTAACTTATCCTTAGTATATAACGCATTAATCGTGGCAATAGAAGATTGTTACTAAAATAATTAATTATTTTATTTGACTTGTCTAGCATGAGCCTTAGATACTTAACTTCATCTGACCAATTTATTGGAACCCCTCTCATCGTGACAACATGCCTGTTTGAAGGTTTCAAATAGAGAGCTTTTGGTTTATGTGGGAATATTATTAGTTGAGTTTTGAAAGCATAAGGAGAAGTCTTCCAGAAAGAAAAAATATTCAAACTTTTTTGCAATCGACTACAGATGACACGCAGACTTTGTCCTTTGGCGGAGAGGCCTGAGTGCAAACAAGGATAGTAGACGACACTGAAGACGGCCGACGGCCTTACAGTTGAGGTCAAAATACGCGTATCTGTCAAAGGATACAAACTCTAGTGGAATTAAATGGTATAGTACTAAATTCGATTTTTTTCATCTACTTAAGTTATAAAGGTTTGAATATTTTTATTGCGGTAAAAAATGAAGCTGCCTGTAAAGGGGTTAAACATAAAAAACCTTCTTCGACAAAGTTGTGTGGGAGATCAAGGGCTGGCTTGAGGTGGTCGTTCCGGTACGAAATTCCGCCACCAGGTTAGTGTGCATAAAACTTTTGTTTTGCAGATATCTCAGGATTCTGGCTACTAAGAACAATGGCGTCCTCAGCAAAGTTGTTCAGTTGCTCAAGGGCTATAAGCCAAGTTAAGCCAAAAGTTTCGAGATTTTGTCACCAGGAGGCGCTAGTGAATATGATTTTTTGTTTTCCAGATATCTTAGAATCCTTGATATTCGAGATTGGCAAAACAAATGATAGCCCTTGAGCTACTGAACAACTTGGCCGAAAACACCATTTTGTCAGGCCAAGTTGTCAGGCTCCTGAGATTGCAAAAAAAAGTTTTATAAATAAATGAAAAACCGAATTTAGTCATATACCATTCAACTCCACTACAGTTCGTATTCTTTGACAGTTACGCGTGCGGAGTGATTCGTGGACCCGTGGATTTTTACATGAAAAGCGAAAGTGTTATTTTTCTTGCGTCTCCAGAGTGATTTCTTTCTCATACAGACGCGTTGAGTGAAGCTAAGAGTGCATTGTTGCTGCTCAATCAAGGAGAGCCATGGAATGCTTTTATTTGAAATATGTAAAATATTTTTGACTGCACATTTAAGCGTTATAACGGTGGGAAGTAAATATGTGTCGGTATGAACTCTGATTCATAAGTTTTTTATGTTTTACATAGATTTCTTTCTTCAAAACACCCCTTTCTTTTTACTTTTATTTATGCAATAAAACAAATTTGAATGGTTCAACACTACAATTGTAGACTTGCAAAAAGTTCTGCCGACTGTAATAGTCGGCAGCCAGTGTTCTGTGATGGTCCAGTCAATCGAGTTTTTTTTTCTTTGCATATAACTTAAATATGATAACCAGGCATTTCAGAATTCGCTCTCATTTGATTTTGAAACACGATCAAAGCAAGCGAAGAAAAACATCCTATCTGTTGCGGTCCACGTTCGGCAATGTATCGCAAGTTGTAACAAGTCTGATAAATATAAGCAGCGAACGAGGGCCCTAAAGAGAGAGCGATAAATAAAATCCATTTTTCTCGCTTGTTTACCGTTGGGGGTAGGTGTTTTACTTTACTGGCACGATAAACAATCCCCGAACTTCCAATAGCAATAGTGTTCCCCAGGTATGGAGCTTGTTTAGAGGGGTATACGATAAACAGTCTCTCATAATGTGCAGCATATTATTATAGTTACAGAGAGCAATACATGGGAGATTCTAGAGATTCTCTCAATTTTTTGACGTTGGATAACGTCTTACGGCAACATACTGGGGTACAATTTCGAAAAACAAAAAATCGCTCGCGTCACGAAAAGTGGTTAGATTTTGACTGTTAATAACTTACTAACGCCCGGATAGATTTTCAAGATTCTTGCACCAATCGATTGGAAATCTTTCTACGAATCTACTCCAATAATGTAAACTATTGATTTTCATGACTAAACTATTCAAAAATTGGTTAATATCGAGGCATGTCTTATGTTTCATATAGAAGCACATTTTTCTTGCTGTTGTTAGGTTTTGACGTTTCGAATTTTACATGTACCGTAAAACGGGGTATCTTTGATAATGTGGGTAACTTTGATAGTGCGTAACCCACCACATACTAAACGAAATATCACAATTTCTGTTAATCAGTTAAGCAAAACGGATGCAAAACTAAAGAAAATTAGTATGACACTTCATGTAAAAGCGGTTTTCATTTGAATCAAGAACATTTGAGGCATTTTATACGAAAATTTAAAATTGACACAATTTTAGCATTTTCGAAACGCTTACAAACAATCTGTTCTACGATCACTATTTGATGTAGTTTGGAATAGTTTGCCACTTATCTTTGACAGCCTATTTATCATAGAACTTGAATACGGTCTCAAATCTCTTAACGAAGAGCATTTTCACAAACTGGGACCATTTTTGTAATCTAAGTCAGAAATTTCCATATAACGTTAAGCGCCTAGAGGTATGCAATGCCCTACAAATGTTCGTTATTCATTCAATTTTGTTCGATTCATACTCCATTATCAAGTTACCCCAAAACAGAAAACCGACTTTCGATTATATGAAAAATTATATATCCATTCAAAATAAATCTTTTGTCAATCTATCGACTGCAATCGATAGCTAGGATGCCAGTACTAGTTTTAAAAATATAAATTATTATTCTTTGAAACAGCATGCATAAATATTCAAGTTTTCTCCGAAAAAACTATCAAAGTTACCCCGTTTTACGGTACCGTAAATTCGGGTGTAATTGATCAGTAGGGTGAAATTGATCACCGTGTCACGCGATTCTATTTCTTACTAATAATGCACCAAGCTCATTGCAACCTATAGTAAATGAATGTTGTTTGTCTTAAATAATGTCTAATTGTGTATTGTGAAGTTTTTTGTGCCACAGAATGTTTATTTCTATGAAATTAATGTAAAATTCTAGAATTAAGTTTAGTGTGGAATTGATCATCATCTATGAGCTTCTAGTTCTAAACAAGGATTTGGACATGGTGTAAACCTGAAAGCTAATGAGGATGCTAACAATATATCTCCAAAACAGATTTTACTATCAAAACTCTTACCAATTTGATCGTTTTGTTGAAAAATTCAATTTCCGGCAACAAAGTAGGGAAATCCTTTGGAAATTGCCTACATTTAGGCGTTTTTCGCGGTATTCTTGAAATTTAATTATTCATTATTTCCATAAATATTGTCTCGTTAAGAATGTTGCAAGCATATTTGGATTCAGGAGGCTCAAATTAAGTAAGTAAAGTTGATTTCGAAACTAACAATAATAACAATGATAAGTGATCAATTTCACCCCGAAATGGGATTCCTCGATTTTTAATTTTAGACCAGATTTTTGGCACTAACATCACATTTGTTAAAAAATTTCGGTGCATGAGCCAATGAGGTTCACCGTCGTACATGTTTTCCTGCATTTAGTTGTATGATATTGATAACATTTTAGAAAGCATACCAAGAAAACAGTGAAAATTGATCATTCACCCGAAATTACGGTACCGTAATCCGGGGGCAAATTGATCACTATTTTACAACTTTTTGATGTGTTATCCTTCAGAATTCAAATATTGTCAAATAAATTTCGACAAAACCAGTACTCCATTGATCTTTATCAGTTTATGAAATTGATTTTTCATGAAATAATATTTAACATATCATAAAAATAGTTTTTATTTAAAAAAAATAAAATAACACATTGGGACGAAATTGATCACCATATCACAGAGCAGATTTTAGAATTAAAAATTTCCCTGTCTACTAAATTTGGGTCTCCTGAATCTGAAAATGATGTCAAAACTCTTACAACTCGAGTATTTGATCAGTTTATTGCAAAATTAAACTTTGAAAATCTGCCTAATACGCCTAAATATAGGCAATTTCTCTTGAAATTAGCACATTATTCAAGATTAAACGGTTTTATGAGCAAACAACTATGTTTTCTATGCTGTATTATATTAGAAATAAGTATAGTAGCTCACACTTAAGCTTACACATCATTTTGAACACTCAAAGTTAACATGTAGGCATTGCACCAGTGGATTGTTTGGCACAGACATTTCCAACTGTATTGCTAACACCTTCCAAAAATGTGAATATTTCTATGCAAAACTGACCCTAATAAAAATGAAATAGTTCAAAATCATCATAGGACATCTATAAACTAGAAAACATGGAATGTCTGTTGTGCCAATGAAACCTTCAGCATCCTTGGGAGGAAATGTTTTTTGGTACCGACCTGATCAAATTCACCCCAGTGATCAATTTGCCCCCGGATTACGGTACCGTAATTTCGGGTGAAATTAATCATTTTCATGTCTATTTTCAATAATGTTGAAAATGCCAAACAACTGAATGCAGTAAAACAAGAACGACGATCAGCCTCTTTGGCTCATGTGCCAAAATTTTCTAACAAATGTGTTTTTAGTGCTAAAAATCGTCCTATAAATAAAAAATCGGAGAATCCCATTTCGGGGTGAAGTTGATCACTTGTCAATGCGATTATTGTTATTTTATGAAACGACTCTACATAATGAACATGAGCTCCCTGAATCCAAATATGCTTTCTAAATTCTTAATAAGGCAATATTTAAAGGAATAATGAATAGTTAATTTCAAGAATTGCGATGAAAACGCATAAATGTAGGCAATTTCCTAAGGAAATCCCAGATATCTAACCGAAATTTAATCATTTCAACCGTATGAGCTACGTGTTTAGAAGATGAAATCGGGCTTGGGTATATATTTTTAGCACCCTTACAAACTTTGAATAATGCCGTTGTCGTCGTCGCTACCTACATGTAAATGCACGCAAAGAAGACTGCAAAAAAGCTACCGCCGCCCGACCCGAGCGCCGGAAATTAAAACTTTGTTTACCATTTATCTCCATTGAAAACTAATCCACTACTGCTAAATTAATTCATCTACTGCTTAATTAATTAATCAATTAATAGCAGTAGATGAAATGTCTCTGGTTGTAACTCTTTTACGTCGAATGCATTGTTGTGACCCTGAAAAGGGCCGTTTTGTTTGAAATTGTGCTGCAATTCAATTTAAGCACGTTCTCCACGGATACGACGAGTCAGCTGGATGTCCTTCGGCATGATGCTGACACGCTTGGCGTGGATCGCGCACAGGTTGGTATCCTCAAACAAACCGATCAGTTAGGCCACTCACTTCCTGCAGGACCATGACGGCTGAGCTCTGGCATCGCAGATTTGCCTCTACATTTCCCCGGATACCACGACGAAGCAGAAGAAGTTCTTCATCGTGCGGAAATTCTTCGAGTATCAAAAGGAGGTCATGCCAATCATCGTGACTGGCAACTTCAACATCGATTTGAGCAAAGAGGAGAACATGGAGCTTGCGGACTTCATGGAGAAGTACCTCAACCTCAAACAGGCTTCGGAACCCACTAAAGCAACCATTTTAAGTGGACCACGCGTGGACCTAACGTTCAACCGGAATATTTGTTTGGGAAACAAGAGATACCGCTCATGCTTCTTCTTCCATTAACCGATTCTATCGGTGTTGAAAGTGTTAACCGAACCAATGATTGACGTGCAACAAATAGTATGAAAATTGATTGAATTTTTATCAGTAGAAATCTTCCATAAGTTCGTGACGGTCTCAAGCCAGGCAGAAGAAGCTAACGTTATCCAACGTCAACTTGGCGGTTGTATCTCGGAAACAACCTCTTACTTTTTCAGGCTTAAATCCCTGATGATAACACATGCTTTCGTCCTGACAGCTGTAGAAATGTTGCGTTTGTCTATTTGTACAACCAATTTTAAATGGTTCGTCACTTCAAAAGTCGACAATATTTTCTTCTACCTGGAAATTTTTCATATCTATTGAAAATATTATATTTAAAAGCATGTTTATTTCTCACAAATCATTGTTTATCATAATGTAATCGCTTATCGAAATGAATCCTGTGACCCAACGATTCTCCCCATTAAAAAACATCCCTTCCAGTGACCTTTGTGGAGATGCAGAGATAAACACGGTTTCCAAATAGAAAAGATTACACATTACCATTTCTTCCCTCAGTCCCACCTGACTGCAAGGACGTGACCCGACCCTGTATAAATAGAGGCACTGAATTATGCACACTGAAGAAGGTTATGGCCAAACCTAGCTGAACTTATAGTTGATTTTTTTTTGCATCTTCCCTGACTTTGGTCAATCACGAAATTGCATGTGTAGTCAGCCTAAGCTAAACTAAACTACAGTGGAAAATTGGTGAAAGAGCGATTCAACGATTATTTTTTAGTGAATGGTAAAAGGAAGCCAAAAATAAAATAAAAGGTGTCCGGTAAGATGTGACCACCACCAGGAATATAACCTCTAATGACGTCTTTTTCGATTAAATAACAGTTCGCGAACAGATTTTACGCCTCATATCACAACATAGTGGTCCAAAACCGGTTCCTTGTTCCCGGAGGAAATGGGCACATGAACAAAAAAAAAACATGATCCGATAGAGATAGTAATAAACGGTTTTTGTTTGGAACCGATATGTGTAAATAAACAAGTTTTCATGACAAATCGTGTATTTTTTCAAAACATGGTCGCATAGGTAACAATCGATATAAATGCACGAGGAAGAAAATGTCATCACCACGTGGATTTATTGTATTTTAAATTTTGCTAGTATAATACAATAGAGTGATGCAAATTTCGAAATTTTTGCTCCCCTATGCTTAAACGATTTAAATTATGGTAAAAAGCATCCTCCCAAAATTTGAAATGATTTAGAAGAATTTTGACTGTGCACACGCCGCTTGAAGTTTATATGGAGATTACTATGAACAACGCCATCCTTTTGTGTTCAGCTCTCTATCTCATCGTCATAAAATTTTATGGAAAAGTGAACACACTCTTCTCATGTGATATTCTTCCCGCTACAACTTTGCCGAAGACCACATTTTGATTGGACGTCAAGAAAAATTGTTATTCATCATCATGAACTGGGTTTGCATTTTACATGCTTAACCAACTGCTCGGCAGGCAACAGTGGTGCTCCTGGCGGGAAGAATAGATCAAAGTAATCCAGGCTACTATGCTCTACAGCAAAAAAGCAGTGTAGCTCTGAAAGTAATTGAATGATCATCTCATCATGGTTTAGACTTTGGAATCAAGAATAACAAATTATCCTTACGTCCCAACAAAATGTGGTCTTCGGCAAAGTTGTAGCCGGGAAGATTTTACATGGGAAGAGTGTGTTCGCTTTTTCATATATTATTATGACGAGCAGATAGAGGACAGAACACAAAAGGTTTGGCTTTTCCATAGTAATTTCCATATAAACTTCAAATGGCGTGTGCACAACCAAATTTCTTCCAAATCCCTCCAAATTTTGGGAGAATGATTTTCATCATTATTGACACCGTTTAAGCATAGGGGAGCAAAAACTTCAAAATTTGCATCAGTCTAATAATACAAGGTTCACATTAACCAACCAATATGCAAACAGTTGGGAAGTGCAATGCTCTTGACGTCGAATTCATAACTCCAGCCATAAGCGGTCTTCTGATGTATAAATGTTTATTATTCATTATGTGCTTGTTGAAATTGCAGATGCAACTCCCCGGGATGTGACGCGCAACATTTTCCTTACTCTCACAATAACAGCGGAATCCAGATAAACAATAGTACACCTTTCCGCAAGATATCATTCCTCGCTCATGCCCTGCGTCATCAACGATCTAATATCACAACGGTAATGTTACTTTACCTCGAATGTCGTTTCCCTGAATGCCATCTTTCCATATCTTAGTTTCCTGAAATATCCTTTTCCTCGAATAGCTCATTTCCCCTACAAATTTCGAAAACCATAGTTGGTTTAAGTTTATAAATTTCATAGTTGTGAACTAACCGGTCATCTGATATTCACCTTTCTTTTATTAGTGATTCTTCCGATTTTTACAGTCCTTAACATTATTGGCAATATGTGTTTGGTTGTTTCTAGTTCACAAAACTGCATCACTTTATGGGGGAATGGATCATTCGGAGAAAAATGTTATTCAGGAAACTATCGTTCGGAAAATGGCATACGGGGAAACGATAACATGGAAAAGTGTCCGTATGTGACAATCTGTGTTGGTTGTACTGCCTTTCCTGAATATTTGTTCCCGGATTACGTTTTCACAAATCCCAGTCCCCCGATGTCAGTTTTACAAATACCGCGTTTCCCCGAATAGCCCATATTCCCGAAGAGATTTTGGCACTCTTAATTGGCATTGCTTGATGCAATTTTAAAGTTAAGAACGAACCGGTCTTCGGATATTCAAGCTTTTTAAATTGATTGGCGGTTCTCTCTATAATTCGTTCCCAGTATTATTTTTCAATTGATAATGATATCTTCTTTCTTTCTAGTTCACCACCCTATCACTGAAATAAATGTTTGCGCTTTTTTAACTGAATCATTTTTTCTAGAAAGAAAGTTTCATTCAGGAAACTGGCGTTCCGGAAAATGACAATCGGAGACAAGTAGCACAATCCGTTTACGGCATGGTATGGTCACATGGTTCCGGGTCATTTGACCGATTTTTTCTGAATGCCATTTGGCCGAACGCCATTTGGACGAAAGGGCCATTTGGCCGAATGTCATTTGACCGAATGCTTTTTGTCCAAAATTGAAAATAATAGTGAACTATAGTTAGCATGCATATGTAATAAATTTCAAAGAACTTATACAGCTTATTCTTGAAGAAGGATCAACCGTTATTGATTTACAAATAATTCACTCTTTGGTGTTATTTCATGCAACAGTCATTGCTGGAAGAAGAACAGCCTAAATGTAAGCAATTTGTTACTTCTCTGCTAGCGGAAACGGGTACCTACCAGCATTGCCGATTTTGACAGTGACTAAAACGGTTTACGACTAATTCGTCCTTCTGCATGATCGGATTACTTCGATGCATTGAGTCGTACTAAGAAAATTATTTCATAGTTTCAGCAACAACAAGTTTTGGATTCTTCTTTTCACAACGAAGAAACGACCAAACGACATACGGCCAATCTGCATTCGGCCAAACGGCATTTGGCAAAATGGCCGGACACCTGGTCACATTAGCATGTTCCTATTCCAGCAGCCGCCACCAAGAGTACTAAATCTAATAACGTTAACCAACCTGAAAATGTCCTTCAGCCATCCGATGATGCTGCTACGCATGATGGACAACGTGAAGTATATCATCTCAGGACGAATTCCGCGACTGTGAGATGGCAAAACCGCCACCGCAATCCTATTAACTGCCACCCAAATGAATATTTAATGCGATGTGCAACACTGTCTAATGAGCTTTTCAGTGGTAGGTGCATTCATTTCCATACACGTGTAGACGATGAACTATCCCATTTTCAAAAAGCAATTATAAACTTGAACGTAGGTAATGTTTCAATCCTCGACTTTTCTGGCGCTGATCCATTGCTGAGCGCAAGACCAACTTTAAGTGGAAAATGTGGAAAATCGAACGTGGGGATGTAATATTTATCTCTTCGTTATAAAAGACCCGTGTGATTCCGACACAATGTGGCGAATCATTACGATTCAATGATTTTTTATTGTGCAACTTTTGCACTCACAGACGGCGCATGATATTTCAGCGGAAAGCGAGGAGATAAGATAAAGGAGATTCCAGAAACTAAAATCTATTGTAACATGTGAGCTCTTCCGGTTTCCGGCATCCGGACGGCTCCAGCGTGTGAACAATGGGTGGGTAAAGTTCTGATGGATGAAGGCAACCGGTTGCAAAACTTTCATCCGTTCATTAGTTGTTTATGGTCTGCACTGGCAACGGTGTTGTATCTCAGCTTGGAATGGCAACTAATCATAAACTGCTGCTCCCATCAATAAGTCAACCTCATTCATTAAAACTGTGTCCTGCAAAATGAAACTAACTACTTTATGTATGTGCCTGATGGTTATCGACATGGGTAAATTTCGATTTAGCACAAAGGCAAAATTTATGCACGATTAGTATGTATGGTACAAAAATAGCATACTCTAGCACGAAGTACAGCTTAACGAGTTTATCTTTTGTTTTAATGCGATGGACGAGATTTGATAATAACAACCATATTTTGATTTTGTTGAAATGTAAAAACATTGCCCGAGCAACAATTATCAGAAATGGATTCATTTTTTTTTTCAATTATTTGGTAGGCTTTGGTGACATTCAGCATAACAGAGTCAAAATTATTTCAATTTTCTAAAATTTGCGTGTACCTTAAAACTCTGTTAGTTTGGGAAACTTCGTTACTTGTAGCTGAATCGAAATGAAGGACCACCTTTATAGAAAAGGAGAAAGGAAAGGGTCTCTTGGGGTCCCTGTTGTACTCTTATAACGACAAGTACTTATTACTTAAGCTTCTTAGGCTATGTTGATGATGCTGGATAGACCTCGTTGTTTAGGACTCGTCGTTGCGAAAATCTTAATTTCTCATTTCTCATAGGAAGATGTGCTAGTATCCATCGTATTAAGCATTGATCAGTGAGAACTGCAATTTTCCCAGTATTCCCAGTGCTGATACAAACCGATGCCAAACAATTCTTTGTCAAAACGGCTTTACCATTGTACAATAAGATTTTGATAAATCTCGATCTCTTTTTGGAAATAAGTGCATCTTGCCGTTCTCTCAATCCGTCGTATCGTTTTCGTTTCTGTCGCAATAAGTTTCCAGATTCGTCCCACAACTTACAGCTTACTGTGAAATATTGAGTGGTCAAAATACAACATATCAACGCTATAATAAAATGTTTTACTAGAATATATAGATCTACGGGCATCTCTCTCCATTCCTTCAGCATGATGGAATATACTAATTTCCATTAAAATTCATTGTTTGTCATCAAAATTCAGCTCAAACATATAAACACAATTCCTTTTGACCGAACAATCATGACATTTGCTCACAGTGCAGTGAAAGCAACACAATCAAAGGAACCGTATTTTTAAGTCGAGCATCGCGCACACATTGATGCGCACAAGCTTTATTTTTTTCCAGTACGACGGATTGAACTTTGTTTTCATTTTCAATTTTACGCAGTCGTTGAGGAAATTTCATAAAATTTCGTGAATTATCGTATAGCAGTTTAATGGTGTGCGATTGGAATGAAATCCTTCAGTGTAGAAGTACGAAGGTTTTCCATAGTGAAAATAAGTGCCTGGCGAAGTAGATCACACAGGGGGTGGGTAGAAACTTGTATCATAAAGTGGTGTGACTGTTGGCGATCGTTAAGCTTTTCTCTCAAATCGTGTTAGTCCATGCGATTTCGGTAAAAAGGGCAAAGTGGGTTCCCTGTATCTTCTTAAGTAGACGTTGAACTAACATTCCTTCCTTTCTCCCAGCGATTGTAAGGACGTGGCCAGGTGTATAATGTGATGTTTGTTTTGACACTACATACAGATTTCTCAAAATCAATAGAGCTGAGCATTGTACAGCCACCCACGATTTATACATTCGTTAATGCTATGCTATGCTTTCTCTTCTAGAACTTTTCCGAAATCTCCATGCGGGAGATACCGACAAAAAACTAGCGGCCGGGAATTTGTTTAGTGTCCGCCTTGATGTATGTCTCGTATTCTATGACGAGACAGTTTGGCTTGATCAGTCACTCACGGTATAGCTTCCGCGCACGCAATTTGACCACCGTGTTTTACTTGTCAGTCCGGTTTGGCGCCTTCCTGACCTTTAAAATGCGTACCCCAGCCCGCTTTTTGGCCACATCTCAGATGGAAGTGTTCGGGTTATTCTTAAAGTACTGCCTTATCATCCGCGCCTTTTCTGGGTATTCAGATTTCGGTTTTGCTCGATGGTCTTCGTCTCCTGGAACATCTTTACAACGCGTGACACGTTGGAATGGTGGATTCCAAGGCTTTTGCCGATCCACCTGTGCGCAGTCTTCAAGAAATCCCACTCCAAGAGCTGCTGTGATTTAAAACCCACAGATCAAGATCGATTGCGTGTGCTCATTATAATCGTTGAATCATGCGGCTTGCATGAGAGGATTGAATCCTAGGTTTTAATCCTTGACCGATGAGTGTTGTTACAAAACATCAAGTTAACTTTGAAAAACAAAATTTCCTTTGACAGGACACAGGGGATGATGTTGATTTGCTTGGAAAAGTATCTGACCTTGAAGGATCATTGTAGTTTTTGTTGTCGGGCAACTTCTTAACAGTAGTTGTACATGTTTGGTAAGGTATTCTGTGTTTTTTTTCGTGATTGTAGTTGCGACCAATAGTAACTCATTCATTTGTTCAATTACAGTAGATTCCGAAACTTACTATTGAAATATTCATGAACCTTGAGATTTGGGTTTGCGGTGCAGGAGACAATCATACAAGCCAAATCCCTCATCATGTGGATAAGGAACAAGGATTATATCACCACCAGTTTTTAATTTAGTAATAAAATTGATTATAATAAATAAATTAAAAATAAATCGTAATAGTGATATTAATTTCCAATGATTTTATTAAATTTTCTTCCCATCGCGTTTGGCCTTATCAATCGTGCCTATTCTGCGTGGCGTGTGAGGTGACACGAGTCGAATGAGGTGACAATTGTCGACTCTCTCCCTTTTGATTAACATTAGTCGTCTCGACTCACATGCCGCGCAGAATAAGCACAATTATACTTAATGTACTAGTGGTCCCGGCAAACTTCGTCTTGCCATCAAGTAGGCTGTCTAAAAACGCTATGGATCGTCCCATACAAAATGACAATTCCGTGCACTCTCGTTTTTTTCAAACTTTCCCAGCAAATATCCTGGGAATTCTATACACAAAAACACGTCATAACCGTTGACGAACAAAACGGAGGAAGAATCTTTCAAATCCGTTGAGCCATTTCGTGACATACAAACACCATTCCATTTTTATTTATATAGATAGATAGATAGATAGGTAGATAGAAGATAGATAGACCTGTTCCTGGAACTAAAACATAGAGGAAATTTTAAACCTTTTCAAAAACATTCGAAGGGGAGTTTTTCTTCGAACGACATATGCGTCACGAGAAATTTCTTACCACGAGGAGAGAAGAGCTTTAAAATAGTCAAATGCGTTTTAAATAACTAAAAACACCCTCTTTATTTCAAAACTAGCATTTTCTGACGATTGACCGAACTTACAAGAGCTGTGTGTTTTTATTTTCTTCGATTTGTCTATTTAAAAAGAGAAAACTGCTTTTTAGTTTTGACTTTCGCAACATTTTTACTTGGGCCTTAAGTGGCATCGCCACCTCAGCCTCCGTTGACTTCTGGCTGGCACCAGAGCAGAAGTGACTACTTTAAAGTTAAATTAGCTGTAGGTTTCGTTTGTTTTATGGCAAGCAACAGCATCAAAAGACGGCTTCACAGCCTCTCCGTGTCCTTCGACAACGACCTGGACCGGTTGCTCCCAAGGCATGAAAATGAAATGAAAGTTCTATGTACTTGAACCGAATGAGGTCGGGAAATGTAGGCACAAAGTCGGAAAAAGTAGCATTGCCAAGAAGGACATTTAATCCGAAAGCCGATGGCAATTGCAGTTCTCGAAGAGTGAATGAGCACTAAATTATGCAAACGATATAAATTAATCAGCTGGAAAAGTTTCTGCACTAGCGCCTGAATTGCACTCAAACGAAGGTTTCCGGAACTGCAAGGCGTTTAATTTGATATTTATTTTTTCACTTGGATGATTTCACGAGGAAAGAGCGAAACGACAATGTCGTTCCTAATTATGGAACTTTCTCCTCGGCAGTAACGTTTTCGGGATACCCATGATAATTCTGGTAACTTTGATGGAATGTGGGTCCTACAACCTATTGGATAAAATAACAAAACTTTTGTTGATCAGTTAAGTTAAATGAATAAAAAAGTAAATCATATTAGTATTACATTTAATAAATATATTAATTGAAATAGAGAAAATGTGATTAAAAAAGGATTGCGCTAAGAAATTCAAGTGTGTACGAATCTCTTAGCGCAATATTTTTCAAATAATAGGAAACATTTCAATTAAGAGCAACATCGAAATAACAAAAAGTCGAACAAAGAGAATTGATAGGAAACGAGAAATTCATGAGTCTATGAAATATAACAGTTCATGCGTAAATTTTTCAACTTTTCTAAATGATGATTTGCATGAATATGTATGACACTACTAAATATTCATGTTTTACATGAGTTATGTGAAAATTATATATAAGCTAGAGAAAATGCGGTTTCTATTGAAAATGGCATCGCCAAAAACATTTCGTCGTCATTAAGCTTAAACTTCTATCTTTTTGTCGTTGTTAAATATCACAGCGAAGGTAAAAATTACATACTGTAGCCGTTGCTCCATGGTTAATCAGTTCATTCAGTTTATTTCATCAGATTAGATAGAAAGAGACCTATAAAACAGGTAAGGTTGAGGTACGCCAAAGCTAATTCAATTTAAGGGTATGCGATATGGATTTTTTCCATGTCGATACGAAACGAAACGATACGCGGAGTATCTTGCGCTGATAATGACGAAACGAAACGAAATTTCAAAATGTTTCGCGTAACTCGATACGAAATCAAATATCTCACGGAATTTTTCGAAACGAAACGAAATTTTTGAATTTGTTTCGCGGAATACACGTTTAAGTTTTTTTTTCTTGTCAAAAGCTGGAAATTTGACAAAAGGCATAAAACACGTCTTTTTAAATCCTCTATCATATGGAAACCTTAGCGTTGCTCAGCGGAATCCTTACATGTTTTGGTAAGGGGTCATGCACAAATTACGTCACGCTCCAAGGGAGGGGAGGGGGTCGAGCCAAGCGTGACAAGCCTTACAAAATTTTCGGAGGACTCATACAAAAAGTGTGACAAAGGGGGGAGGGGTGTCGAAAAAGTTGAAATTTAGCGTGACATAATTTGTGTAGCATCCCATTAAGACTTTTTTTTCTGTTTGTTTGAAATCTTCTTAATAACTTTATAAGGTTTCATTTCAATATATCTGACACTCACACAAGGCAATTAGTGGGTTTAATTTAAATGTTATAGCTAAGAAGTGGGTTGAAAATCACTTACAAACATTTAAAACAATCTCAAAAATATTGAGAGGAGCCCAAAATTAATTTGATTTTTAGAAATGCCTTACATTTTTTTTAATCATGTGGATGTGATGTTATGCTAATATATACCATAAAACATAGAATAATGAGATTCATTTATTTTTGCTGTACTCTATGCTTTGTGGCTTGAATGAATGTGATTGGGGACACAAGTCGATAAGGGATCATGAAAACACTAACTGAGAAGCAGACCCTGTCCCAGTTGGAACATAACGCCAGAAAGAAGAAGAAAAATAAGTAAAACAGAGGAATCACTGGAATATTTGCTTTAGTATTTGCTGGAGTTTTGAGTTAAATTAAATTTAAAAAAATCCATCAACACATACCTAAGAAATCAATCAAGATAAATTTAAAAGAACTGCAAAAGTAATAAACTCCAAGAAATATTGCGACAGCAACTTAACCAGGACTGCCTGTTGGGGTTAATTTTGAAATTCCTAATAAATTTTCTGGAAAAGCATTACATAAACTGTGAATTAATTCATGGAGGGATCAAATCTGGATGAATGCAAACTTTTAGAGTAAACCTTGTAGAAAATATTGAAGGTATTTCTATTATTTTGTAGAGCAAATACTGGAGAAATGATCCTATTCCAAAATATGTGAAGGAATTTCTGGACGATTTCTGGAAGAATTAAGGATATATGTTGATGTAATCTCATTTTCAGATTCTTTGTTTAAAACTGTCTACAAAATCACATTTTCACTAAATTTGGAACCTCGAGAGTATTTTAAAAAATATTTGAAAATTTCGAAAAAAAAAAGTTTTGAACCTGGACTACATACACATGTAGCATAGAGGAATCGCAAATAAGATTGACAAGTTCACCCATGTTCGTTCAGACAATCCGTCTTTCAATGAGCTCAATTTAATGTTTGGCTTATTTTTTTTTCTCGAGATTTAGATGTGCGAAAATCGAAAAACAAAATTGTTGCGCTTTTCCATTGTAAAATACCCTAGATACCCCACCAAACTTGAATCTAAATTCGGAACCAATTTTGATGTGCATGCAAATTTATAACTGATTTGTGATTTTTACTAAAACAAATCATAAAAACCGATCGAAAGATGGCGAAACTAGAGAATTTTGTAATGATATAGTATCAATATTCGCATTTTTTTTAATTGGAAGTCGTGAGGAAATTATGTCACGCTGTAAGAGGAGAGAGGGAGTTGGTGGTGTGGTACAGCGTGAATAAACCTAGATTCATTTTTCGATATAAAATAATGTATGCATCTTCCTTGTTTATGGTGAAAATAAATCGAAGGCATACCTCAGAATTTCAAGAGCACAAATCTAACGTACCCGACAGCGGTTCAAGCTGAACACTTGATCGATTGGCCATCGAGTAACCAAACGATAGAGTTTTCAGCTTGAATGGACGTCTGGTTTGTGCTTTAGATTTGTGCTCTTGAAGATTTGAGGTGTGGCTTTTGATCACCCAAATCAACGCGATTTTTACGGCAACAGCGATAAACAATCACTGCGGTTTCGCTGCTACATGTAGAATTTCATGACACAACAACGAAATCGCGGAGAGCCTTTACTCATTCATGCGTGCTATTAGTTTTCTCTTCTATTCTCCCGCTGTTCTTATGCAGAGTTAAAAGTGACGTCATAGCGGGAAAGCAAGAGAGAGAACTAAGGCGCGCATCAATAATCTGCCCCACCTGAGCAAATCCAGAACATCAGGGCCTCACGCTCCGCAGCTTTTTTGACATTTGTGTACAAACAATTTTTGCGATATATTAACGGATTTGCTCAAAAGGACACGCGATGTTCCCCGGAGGAAACCGTGGTTATGCTCTCTTCATTCTTTTGGAAGATAACATTGCGGTAGTTCATCAAACGCAGTTGTTCCTTTCCTGGGCTATTCGCCGCAAGGAATTTAGGGCAAATGGGCGTTTCTGGAAACTTTACGACGGCAGTGCAGTTTATCATATCCTGCGGACTACAGTCATCCCACAGTTATGGATAGCAGACAGATATGGATCAAAGTTGGATTAAATGGAGAATATCTCATCAAATAGAGTAGCAATTACGCAGAACCCATTTTACCTACGCGAACCATAAATCTATACAGCATCGCAATCAACAATAACATGCTTAAGGTGATTATAGTACGAAGCCACACCTCAAATTTTCAAGAACACAAGACTTGAGAACCAAACTGCGCTCCGCAGTTGAAAATCTATCCTATTGGTCACCACCAGCAAGCAAGCATTTTGATTAATTTACAAAGCGAGCTGTTGTCAGATTTTCTCGTCTTGTGCACTTGAAAATTCGAAGTTTGGATTCGTTTTATAATTACCTTAAACACATTTGTTCCATTCGTAGGAAATAAAATGTCATACATATGCCTAGAAGCGTTGATTCATATTTGTAGGGTATTGAAACCCATACCACAGTTAAGAATCTAAATAAGACGATTCCTAAAGAAACGCCAAAACGTATGCTTTCACTAGCACACCATTCGTTTGCCTCGCAGATAATTTGCTGTTATAGTGTTCTGATCCATGATATGAGTCGATTTGATCCATGATACGGACCCATTTTAGACTGTAGCTAGGAGTAGAAGCGAACGCTTTGCTTTTTTTGTTCGAAATTAAACTCGAGTTTCGCGACATTCCGTTTTATTCCGTTTGTTTTCAATTTTCCGTGGAAATATTTTAACAATTTGGCGAAACGAAACGAAATAGCAAAATACAAATTTCGCCTGTGCGAGTTCCGTGGAATTCCGCGGAATTTCGTTTCGAAGCGTATTTGACGGAATCATTCGGTATTTCGCATACGCTTAATTCAATTTTGAATTACCTCTACGCCATAAGCTAGTTAATCTGCCATAAAAAAGCTCATAAGCTCTCAAACGGCCATGAAGGAGTTCTCCGAAGGTCAAGGAAATTTAGAATCTCCGGAGAAAGTAGGGGAAAGAATGAGTCGCGGCCGAAGCCGAACTTGAGCGAGCATTCAACATAAACCGTGGCACTCCCGAATTATTTCGAAGAAGTTCGTGGGAAATATCGAACTTCCGTTGAGTTCGGTCGATGGCACCTTCCCTAATCTGAGGATCACGGTTTCGTTTTACTTTCGTTCGATCCGCAGATTAGTGTAGAAGTGTCGTGGTCTATCTGTTGAAGAAGCTGTGTAATGTGAGTGAAAGTAACGTGGTGATATTTCAGTATTTTAATTGTTCATTGTTCTTTTGTTAGTTCCTAGATCAAAGTCCAAGTCTAGAGAAATAAGTGCGTCAGGTTTTGTGCGTTTTCCATAATAGTATTCCCAGGTAATGTGCTCATTGTGCTCGTCTTTAAGAATCCGTGCATGTGCTAATTGTTGTGGAATAGCCCGCGGCTATCTTCTTCCCCACTAGCGACGCTTCTCTGCCTTTCGAATCGGAAAGTTCTGGCGATCCAAACCCGCCAAAGGAAACGGTCCGCCACTACGCCGTTTCGAGCCACAGCCGTGGTCGTCAATTGCCACTGGGTGGCCGCCATCTCGAAGGTCAACCGGGAGTACACCTGGCCACGTGAACCCGCGATCACACGTGGACCAGCGAACGAACCCTTGCCTCCCATCAACGCGACACACCAGGAGCGCAGAACCATCAGAAAGCCAACAGCAATCCAGCAAGGAACCCCACCGCAGCCGTCGCCCGTGGTAACTCGGTGAGTCGATTCCTTTTTGCATCGTTCTTTTTTTGTGGAGTGGGGCGTCCGGTGAGGACGCCTCGGAGTCGTTTTTTGCCGACCAAAGGTCGAGTATAATTTGGACGTCTGGCCAGTAAAGCGTCCGTGAAATGTTAAGGTTGGGTGGTTGTTAAAGCCAAAACGTGCGCACGTATTTTATGACCGGCCCACCCAACTCTATTGTGTAAGCCACCCGGGTGCAACAAGCTTGCCGCATTCTGCTTGTCGCATCGTCGAGTGAAACCTTGAATGGAGACGAAACAACACTGATAGAGCACACGGGTAGCACGAAGAAGAGAGAGAAAATAGAGAGATAGGAAAAACGCACAAGAGTAGGACCTAGAGTAGGAAATGAACACATGTAAATAAAACAATACACAAAAATTAGCATGCTATTAGAATAAAATGATTCATTCCTATTATTTTCCTAAAATATATTTGTTTTGTTAATGAATTCTCTGTTAGTAGTTTCTTGATAATGACCTTTTAGAGTATGGTAATATTGTCCCGTTCAGGGACGAAAAAAATCATGCTCACTATACTCAATTCACCGACATTGATGCCACCATCAAAGTAACCGCATCACCACCAATATGATTGTACCAATGAAGATGGCACAGAAGTAGATTGGCAAAACAAACAACGATGCCCGTATATCGTTGGTGTTTTTGATAATCAGAAGCAGAAGAGTGTCAGTTTTAGAAAATTGAGTATCAATGAGGTTCATATTAATTGAAAAATATGCTGCTTTACGGATAATGAACGATCCGATGCACGTAATCGATTATATTGACGCGTCTTTAGTGTGCCTCGTGCAAAAATTACAATTTCCCGAAGCGGAATGTAAAAAAGTCAAGCTAGTTAGAATGAATATCATTTTTTGTTTCCGATTATCACAAAGCGGTTGAGTAGCAGCAGGTTAAAAGGAAACTGAAAATCTTACACAAGCGCTTTGCCAATCTTTGTTGTGTTGTCAAGGTGAGGATAAAAACAAATAAAAATCAACGAAGATTCCACCCAGCAAGTATCAATGTAGGCGAGGGTAGATTGAGTATTTTCGTCCCTGGTCCCGTTACTTCGTGTGAATTGTAATGTTGTTTGCGTGGCGCAATTTGACTGCCGTCTTGCGCATACTCTCCTACACTGGTCGCGCCTCTTGCGGACAGTAGTGGAACCGCCAGTGATGAGACAGTAGTGTGAAACTGTACGTGTTGCACTGTCTTAGGTATGGGTGTCGTCTTACTGCGTGCTTTGGAGGAATGATTTTGGAGTGCGACAGTATATGTTGTTGCGTAGGGTAGATACCCCAGTTCTTGCGTAGGTTGTAGGCACGCTGGCTCGATCCTCGACTTATTCGGGAATTCCAAATGGACTCGCCCTGACGAGTCTCAACCGGGCATAATTAATCTTGTTGTGCGGTCTCCTCACGGAGTGGCGCTTAAAGCCGCATGATTTCTCCCCGGATCGGCCAGTGTCGGCTACAATACATCTATGACAACATTCATGAGAATCGGAAAGAATTTCACCAGCAAATAATTAGACACATTTTCTCCCATTCTTGATTCCCCGTCGCTTCATTGCCCTGATACCACCAATGGTTGAAGCCAGTAGCGCAACCAGGATTTGGCTCTAGGGGGGGTTTTGGACGGTAAAAAGGGATTCAAAGTAGAACAATTTGAATGTTAACATTTACGACGGACGCAAAGATATTTACAAATTTCAGTATTATCGTTCGCTCTAGGCATGCCTTGTTGTATAAACTTACACTTCTAGTTAAAGAAAGTCTATTGTACCTGGTATAATTTTCCAAAGTTCTCCAAAATACGCCTGTGGTGAATGAAAGAAGCTTCTTTTTCCACAAGATATTTTATTCTTTAGAAAAATGAGCAAAGATTTTACTTTTCAGATATGAATGATTAAAACGGTTCATATGAAATTTAAGCATTCTGATAACGATTTAAATCTCCATATATTGAGGTTTACTTGAAAGTTGCATAACCTTCACTTATAGTTTTATTTAGATGCACATACATAAGCGTGGCAGCGTTAAATCTCGTTTTTCCTATTTGATTCCTTATAAACGTTTTCCAGGTTTTCAACTATGAGAAAGATCTTTGAAGCATTCCCAACTTGTAGACAAATATATCGACATTAATTTTTCATTAGAACTTATCTGCATTCAGCAATTTCTCTTCATCCTTGCTCACTTTGCATAATTTCAGAAAACTGATTTACTTTTCATAGCATGTTTTCGTGCTGTAGGATAAGGAATTACTAAATCTTACTGCATGGACAAGAAAATTCGCATATTTTTTAATTTGGCGAAGTTATAATCGAAAGAGAGGATTGATAAAGAGAAATCGTACATGTCAGTTAAGCCCTTTGGAAGTAACAGTAGCGATTTGTGATTTTTAAGCTTATGAACCGAATCGCAATCCCCTTTGAGCTTTACTAGAACTACGACTTTTCCGTAATCATTGAACACAAAATAAATGCTTCTCCAATAATTTGCCAATTATAAAATTGTTGAAGCTTCGGAATCAACTGCTGAGAATTCCAATATATCTATTAGTATGTTTGAAAAACATCTCGTCAAATGCTTGCTCTATATTTATCAGTAAAAGTGAGTAAATTAGGTTTTTATGAAACTCTTTGGGGTCTATTAATAAAGTCACAACTCAGAAATATATAACGGTTAATACAACCTACTGTTGCAGTGCTTGTAGGTTGTAATATGGTAAGTTATATAAATATTTCTACTCTGGGGGGGATTTAACCCCCAAAACCCCCCCTTGGTTGCGCCACTGGTTGAAGCAACTTCTCTGGAACGAAAATTTTAGCATCCGAAAGCGCACACTTCCATCCTGGCTTCGTTAGCTTCAGGCAAATTGTTGCAGAAAGATTGCTGCTTGCAGTGTATTACATCGTTTACAGAACTAGTCCAACTTCAACCTGTCGACTGGTGTCGGTGAAAATCCAGAAGGAAAGTTAGCATAAGACAATCTCACCGACAGGATTACGACGACGGTGCAGTAGTAATTCATCTTTCTGCTGTTCGGATTTTCGTTGTCGGTGTAGGGAAATGCATTTTCCGGGTCGCAGTTGTAAACAGTGGCATTTTCTGTTTTTAATTAATGTTCATTATTTGAACGGTTTGTATGGGTTACGGAATGAAACGAAAGTGTAAAATTTGTTTGCACTATGTGAGAGACGAAGAATCAAGTGCTGCTTCATGAAAAATAATCGAAAAAAAAATTGTACACAGAGGTTTATGCAAAACTATAATTGTTTACTTGTTTTTAATTATGAATCGTGGTTTTACGGCCAACCAGCCGAGTAGAAGTTTAACAACTACCGAAAAGCTAAACATTACATATAATTTGCAATTGGATAAGATGGACAAATTGATGTGAAGATTTGCGAAAAAGTTACACGTCTTCTCAGTGAGAATCGAACTGGAATTGGAAGCCCACACAATAGAAACCTCAGCCAGCGCAGTTGCTGGCTAGTGTTGTGTGCTATTATTATACCTAAAAAAAACAATGCGCTCTCGGGCTAGGCATTGGATATATATAGAAAGCGTTGTGTTTGGATGGGCATCTAATTCTTCCAAAATCTAATTCTTTGCGAAAAAGGACCACGTGATTATTGAGCTGAAATTGAATTCAGGTTAACTTCTGCGTTCATGAGTCCTCTCATGGCGTAGTGGTAACGCGCCCCAACTAGAGATCGGGGAGTCGTGAGTTCGATTCTCACTGAGAAGACGTGTAACTTTTTCGCAAATCTTCACATCAATTTGTCCATCTAATCCAAATGCAAATTATATGTAATGTTTAGCTTTTCGGTAGTTGTTATAATTGTTCGACATTCGTCAATTACTTGATGAAACCTCGTCTAAAATATTTCGCTATTCAATTTGGTATATCCTCAACTGAGACCCATGCTCACCAGTCCACTTACCTCCCGAGCAAAGTCCAACATCAAAAAGAAAAAAATATATAATAACATATTATAAAAATGCCATCACACTGCTTTTAGAACCTTAGCTTGGCTCAACTTCCTGCAAAATTTAATCTCAAAAACCAATCCTTTTTTCCCGCTTCAAGAGTTCGTAACCATATTGAGGCAGAAAAAAATACGTCATAAACCAATCAACCCGAGAGCTAAGATTTGCTCTCGGCAGCAAACTTTGATATCCGATTCAGGCAAAGATAATAAAAATTGTAATCAGTTCTTCAGGAGCGACTCAAGTTTTCCCAAGGCACCGAAGTGAAATGAGTTTTCCTCGTTACCTTGAAGTACCGCTACCCGTCAGGCACCGAAGTCAAAGATTGAACATGGAAAATATGTCGAATCACCGCCAGGTGCCGAGGAACAAAACTAGAACAACAGGTACGGGAAAGGGGTAGCAAAAACTTGTTCAATCTCGACTGTGCTCGATGAATAGACGAAGGTGCAGATGTTCCAAGCCTGAAAGAGTACCTTCCCGACAGTGTTTACCATCGTTCGCATCATATTGTGATGCATGTCGAAGGTTGATTAAATTTTGCCTAGTTTGTAGCGAAAAGTTTATCTCGAGAAGATGTTTGCTTGATTTGTTTGGCAAAGTTTTGCATAGATTATCACGTTCTTCAACATGCTTCTGTTTAGTGAGTTGCAGAGAGAAATCATATGTACGGACTGTTCATCAATTTCGAATAAATGCATATAATTACAGGCTTAGATAGCTTATTATGCTTCTTAAAAATGTTAGTAATCAGAGAACTTCTTTTTGGTCTAAGGTTACAATTATGATGGGACCCGATTTTTTCAAAATAGTCTATTTGTTTCCATAGATTTCTTCTCAAACATGGTGAAAATAACTCACGGTTGTCTTTAAGCGTTAGATGAGAGAAAACAAAATGAATTCGTGATGCTTCTAGGGGTAGGGAAGAAAAATTGAGAAAGTATGATGTAATTAAAATAAATACATGTTTGGCCTAGAGAGAAGTGACGCAAATAAAAGACGTATTAACATTCATTTTTTAAAAGTATGATTGAATCATAATCATAATCAAGTACTAAAGACATGAATAAGTATTTGGTTTCTAGGAATCTAGGTTTCCTGAAACTCATATTACAAAAAAATAACGTTTATGTTAAAAACTTTATAAAATTCTATTCCTAAAAAAAGCCAGTATTTCTCAAAGGGATTTGCCTTCAAATTGAACATGTAAATTTTCCCTTCTTTGAACATACCATGCCAATATCCGTTGCCACCGACGGAAACGTTGAAGCAACTTCCGCCAATCATCTCGTTCCAATCAAAATCTGGTTTCCAAACAATGGTGCTTTTTTTCACAAACATTCCATCATATGAACCCGTCAAAAGGTACAATAAACGTGATCAACCACGTGTACGAACAGTTTCATCGAGTTCAGCATCGCATCCCTCCTTCCTTCAGTGACCATCATCATCGGTCCCCAAGATAAGAACGTAGAAGTGCGAAAAAGTACGCCCAAGGGACGGTGTGTCAAACAGATATAACGAAAAAAGCCTACAAAAGGAGCAGAATTCGGCTGCTAGGGGAAGACGGGGTAAAACCGCTCGCATAGGCAATTTATACCTAGAAATCAAGCATCAGTTAATCCGTTTTGACTTAGTACCAGGACAGTTGTTCAGTAGATTTTTTTAGAGGTAATGTGAACTCCCCAGAGTGGAGTTAACATTAACTTTCAAAAAACTGAACTGCTGATCAACTGTCCTGGTCGAGCGGTAAACTAGAACTGATTTATTGATCTCGTAACTTAATTGAATGTCGTCGTCGTCGTCGTCGCTCAGGTTGCAAGATTAGGACTGAATTTCTCTATAATGAAGAGTCAGGATGTCCTTTTTTTATGCCTTAGGCATGAAATATTTTTGCCTAGCAAAATTTGACCATCACAGAGAACAAAAAGTGAGTAGCTTCCAAGATCATGTCGATGCTGCAAGTAACAAAAATTGGATCAGCGAGGTCAACGTGATCTGGTATCGACCACTGACGAACGTCGACGGGACAATGCGGAAGTTTTGCGGTGATGGACGAAAGGATGAGCATCGAACTCTCCACCGATGGCTAACGTCCAAGTTCTGGAACTCCGTACAGTGGTACAGATGATGACTCTGACCACACATCTCACAGGGCTTCACTGGCTTGCTCGGACTGGAGCTGTCGGGTATCGGGTTAGATGCTTGCTTCGGTGACGTGACAAAGGGGAATGATGCCGGAGGCTTGATGTTGTGGCGAGGATGAGAATCGAACGTGGCTGATGAGACTGCATGCAAGACTCGCGAATAGTTCTGGAGGAAGTTTACCACCTGGAGATACAATGGCATGGAAGTCGACTTATCAGTGACGGTGTTGGATGTCGAAGCGATTCCCAGAGTGGAATCGACTTGACCAGCGGAGAACTCCACTTGTCGGATGGTTCACCAAAACTCTTCAGTACGAAGATTTGCTGCTCTAAGCGATTGACGAGTGCCAGGAGCTTCTCGGATGATTCCTCGTGCATTGCTGGCGTATCTAAAAGCGTCTTGATGTGACACTTGATGAGCTGTCGCTTATTTTCAAAGCTCAGATTAAGTGTCCTCCATGCGTCCTTGTAACCCTGCTCGCTGATCTTGATCTAATCCAGAATCCTTGCTGCTTCACCTTGAACTAGGCCTTTTAGGTAATACAGCATCTCGACAGGGCCGATATCGCTTCGAGAACCGACAGCACATTCAAACGAATCGCAAAAAACGCTCCACTCCTCCAAATGGCCACTGAATGTCGGGATATTAATCTCGGGAAACCGAATATTAATCGACATAGCGGGTTGGGAAGGATTGGAAGATGAGGATTTGGTGGTCTTCGCCTTTTGCTGAAGATAGAAAGCACGCGAAGCATATGATCTACTATCGGACTTCTGACGCTCATTTTTCAGATCGATGGGGTTCTCCTCCGATGACATGGCCTCAATTTTGACGGCCATACGATGGAAGTCGTCGTCGTCGTGTGGCATTAAATATTGCAAAGGGGATTCTTGTGGGGAAATCGCACTCACAATTGTTACAATAAGCACTGCAATGGTGGTCTAGACGCTACCGGGAATCACTTTCCACACTATTTAGGGAAGGGGTGGTAAAATGAACACCTTAAAAATATCATCTTGTTTCTAATAGAAAAATGAGGAATTTGTAAAATTATTCTATCGCATATCATCAAAATTAGGGATGTTATCTATAGCACCAACACGAATTCAGACTAAAATAGCTAAATTTTCACATATTTTTATCGCTAGCAAAAAACGGTGCAAATGTTCATTTTACCTGCACTATGTGATTCAGATGTTGGTGATTAAATGAACATCGTGCAAAAAAACGTGATATTTCTGAAAATTTTCATTGCGTTACCGAAAATATATCCGTTAATGATTGTAACCCATTGGAAAAGAATTCTTAAGGTATCAGATTTGACATCATATCATAACAATATACACCTCACTGAAACATCTCAAGACTTTCGAGCTAAAAGTTACGTCAGTTCTTATTTTCACATGTGGTTTTCTAAAATCTTAGTTTTTATTTTTGATATTTTCACTTCAGTTGACCTCCGTATCAACCCGAACACTCCGATTTATGCTCTAAATTGTCTGTGCGTTATAAAAATCCATCGAAATTTGTTTTTTTTTTCTCGTTAAAAGGCACGGTGTTCATTTTTCCACCCCTTCCCCTATAGAACCACCAAAAGAACTTTTCGAAGCTTAGAAGTCAGTCCACTGCAATATCAAGCATATCAAAACAGCGCCAACTTTGGTGGAGGGGGCAAAGCAGTTTTGCCCCCTTATCACTTAAAAAAATAATAATTCCCATAATTCTGACAAAATATATTGCATAACTATAGTTGTTGTCACTGTTACGGCTTACAAGCCGAATGCTTGTTAAAATAACATGATGTTCATAGACACAGATATCAGTTTCAACAAATTGAAATGCAAAATTATAATAATTAAAGGAATTGTTCTGGTGGGCTTCGATTCCACACCTTCCAAGTACAATAGACAGGGCGCGTTCACTAACTACGCCACAAAACGGGTAACGATTCTGCAGCGCTGTCTTCTAAAATATTGTGTTGTTTATCAAAAAATATTGTCTTTAAATGCTCTGCTACATTTAATGAAGATTGTTTTGAATTTGCTTTGTAAATACGAGATTTTTCGCAAAACCATTAAGTGGCTATCAAGGATGATAATGAAATTGATACAGTTCTTAAACCACGAATGCAAATAATTTGGAAGAAATTGCAGTTCTCTAGGTCACTTGTCAGGATATGTTCGTTTTTATGGATGTTTCGAATTTTCTGGAGCAACATAAAGTTGCCATTAATGACTAACCAAGATCTTGCAAAGGCTACGATAGTATAACTACTCGAAGCTCATCACTGCAAGTTATTTGGAAAAAAATAACTCTATTTTAAGGAAATCCCCACTTTTTCGCATGTTCTGGACCTCATGAACGACCACACAGTGGCATTAAGGATGCGACGATGGAAATGACATTGATACGATTCTAAAACAACAAATTGTTTGAAATAAATTGCAGCTCTATAGGCCAACTTCCAGGAAATCTCCACTTTTCCAGATGTTCACGTATTCAAATTATTTGAAAAAAAAAAATCCGGGTTTGAAGTTTATTTGCCATAGTATGTCCATTTTTTACCCATAACGCGGGTAGATCACCTTTTCGTGGTGCGTTATGGGGTAAAGATCTACCAGTGAACCCTAGTCCTGACTGCTTCAAACGAAGAGAACAGGATATTATAGTAATCAAAAGTACATTTGTTAGTCCTTGTTTCATTTTTAAATCTTGTTGAAAGTGACAAGTCTCGGTTTTCCCAGTTGCCGAGAATGATCTTGAGACTAGGAAAAAAAATGAGTGGAATACAACAATTTGTTAACTAATCTTTTATTTATTTAGTTCTCTAGTTTGAAGAAGTAAGGACTAGGATTCTGATGCATGGACAATATCGGTGTAATTTCTTGGCTTTATCAAGGGATCCGATTTTGACTGATAAAGGGGCGCACCTGTGGAGAGTGTACCCACCAAATTCTTCAAAGGGTATAAATAGCGGCACCTTTCAATTAGAATTCTTTACTGCGATCAATTAAGGAATTACAACTGTAAAAAAACCGAATACTTTATCACTCCTCAATAGTGATAAGATAACACGATATGCATTAAACAAAGGATACGGGATATACTACAATGGATCAATTATTGGTTGCAGTGGTTTATGTTCCGAACAGAAAAAAAGTCACTTTTTACGGATATTCTAGACCTTCTGGAGGACCAAGACATGGGCATTTGCGATCATATCGAGGAAACGATCGTACCCTAATTTTAAGCCCATCACTGCAAGTCGTTTAAAAAAAAAACAGCTCTCTTGGCGATTTTCAGGATATGACCACCTTTGCGATTGTTCTTGATCTTCCGGAGGACCACGAAGTGGCCTTGACCACAATCGGTTGCCCCACGATATCACAATATTTCCCGAAGATGTGATTTTCGTTTTCTGTTGAATTTGGGGTGTTTAAACACCGTTTACTATGATAAAACTATTCAGAAATGGAAGTTGACCAAATTTTTACCAGACCTGACCCAGGAGGAAACCGGAAGAGCTCCAGCTATCGAGAATAAATTGGTTGACTTGTACCAGCAATAACAATTTTAAAAATATCGTAGCCCGGTCGGATACGGGTTAAGTTCAACCTTACTGACCATTCAAGGGTTCAAGGTGCGAAGCCCGAGTGCCCCGAATGCCATTAACCCGAATGACATTACCCCGAATCCCAATATCATTAGGAAATTTAAACAACGTCAGTATGTCAAAATAATTATAAATTCGGGGAAATAGCATTCAGGGTGATGGGATTTGGGAAGATGACATTCAGGGAAATGGGATTCAGGGTAGTGGGGTAGAATCGCGGAAAATACCGTTTTGTCTCAAATTCCGAACAGACTCATATTCCGAACACTCGGTTTTTGTATGACGTAGAGATTGAAATGTTTCGCTGAAATAAATCATCAAATTACCAGGAAATGGCAGTCAATTACAGTTCAATTTAATAATCTTACAATCTATTTTATACCTCGGGAATAGTGAAGATTCTCTAGTTCAAGCTCAGTAAAACAAGCTCAGATGAATTTATTTGTGAAATTATTCATTTGAATACGATTTATTCGGGCTGTTCGGAATTTGAATCAAGGTGTTCGGAATATGAGACAGTTTGAACGCAGTGTTCGGCATTTGAATCAAAATACTGTTCCATACTTTTAATGACAATTTTAAAAAGGTTTAAATAAATATTTTTATCGGTACACTCAACAGCTAATAGTAAGACATTGCGAAGGAATGAAAATTTTCACAAATAGCAGCTAATTTATGCCCACCAGGTGCATTTGAAGTCATTGTTGGCCTTAAGTGTTTGGAATATGAGTCAAAACGGTACTTGGTGTGAAACTCGAAATTTTTTTGTGGCGCAGACGCATGAATCATGAGTTGTATCAAGTGTACAAAGATGCGAACATTATCAACTTGTGTAACATGGCAGATCTCAGTGAGCTGGTCACTTAGTGCGAATGTCGGAAGAAACTAATGCGAAGATAATAGTCTGCACTCACATTAATCCATGAATAAGTATTAAGTTTGTGCTTGTCAAAAATGTTTTCAGCGGAATTTTGAAGTAAGCATCTGTTTGAGGATCTGTTAAACTTAGATCAGGAACAAAATTGATGAATTGAACTTTTTTTTTGTATTTTATGTAAAAAATTTAGTCATTACCAAAAATACTTCGGAGCAAAAAAAAATTATACCTAAGCAGATTACGCAAAACACTTTCAACAAGAGTTGAATTTTCATGCAAAGCTGGAGATGGTTCCCACCATCCCCTACTGCTGGTGCCACAAACAGCCATTCATTCGGTTGACGGAACCGGCGGATGTCGTCATGAGAGCTCGTGGAACAAGAAATAGAAATGAGTGAAAGGCCTCTTCTCGCTTTTGAAACCGATGACGAACACGAAACGCAGCAGAGGAAAAAGATCTCCTCGAAATGATTTGATTTGATGGTCGACACTTTCCGTTTTCTGGCTACTGTTGCCATACCGCTGTTGGAAAGTGCTGTCGGCCGGCCTTTCGGTTCTCGTCCTTTGAAAGTCTGGCACCGAACGGTCCCTGGGACTCATTGTCACCAATGAAGATTGGTACGACTGTAAGGTTTTATCTTGAAACTGGTTTGGTCAAACGATGAAGAAAAGGCAGAAATTCGTTTCTTTGAATCGGTGATAAAAAGCAATTTAGGCTGCCACATTACTGCCACTACTGTTGATGGCGATGACTCTACACTCCAGAATGTTCGAAATGGAACCGGATGTGGTATGCTGGGAAGCGAAAGTTAATTAAAAAAAATGTGGATTGGATCCAAGAGACCGTCAGATAAGCCTGGAAATGGACCTATTTGTAGGAAATTTGATAAAATCTAATTGAAACATTGCAGTCGGTCACAATTGTGAACCGTAAAATGAAATTTGCTCCTTTTATTAATTTTAAAGCTTGGTGCAAAGTGAAATTAGTTGAAAAAAATCGAGAATGTTGCATGTTGCAGATAATTGTAGGACCATATTTCTCATACATACCTGAAATCCAATCGAACGAATTTTTTAGAAACATATCTCAACGTGCCAAGCTTTAAATTTCAAAATCCGTACAACAGATTTTAATTGAATACAAACTCACGATGAAAACAACGGGGAACGGGTATGAAGTTGGTGCTGGTGCAGTTCGAGTAGAACATTTTCCGCTCCAACAATTACACAGTCATCTGGAAATAAATTGTTTGCTAAAAGTTTGGTCCGATCCGTTGCCTGATAGTTTCTATTGAGATTTTAAATACAAAATCGTGATAAGGGTGGATTTGCAGATTCAGAGAATTGGAGGTTGGATTTTTGTTTCATTCATGACAGCCAGTTGTGTCACAGTTAGTGCATTTGAAACAAAGAAAAGTGATTTTAATATTCTTTAAGCTCGCATTGTTCTGGGATGATTTTTTTTTTTGACTCCCTAACCGAACATCCAATACTTGATACAGTCAACTCTTTATAACTTGATGTAAAGTTATTAGATCATTGTAAAAATTGACTTCACTTGACCACTGGGATGATCCCATGAACTGTACTTGCTCTGATTTTGTATTATTTTGCTCGATGCTCCCTTCAATATCGAATAATAGAGAGTTGACTGTTTCATCTCTCTATCTGCTTTTCAGCTAGATTGTTGATCCCCGTGTCGAATCAAAAAGCTGAATGGTAGCACCGCCATATGTGAACGGCATAACAAGAAACCCATTTTCAAATTCAACTCTGGAGTGGAATGATGGGGTTTGCAATGGTGCCAAAAATTTCACGATGTTTGTTAGAATCCAAACCAACGAGAACTAGAACGGAATATTGTTCGACGGTGCCAATGACATCTTCGCCCTCTAAGGGGAGAGTGCTTTGTATCTGATTCCGGTAGCGAGAAAACCATATCGAAACACATCTCGGGGGAAATCTTCACGAGTGGATCTTAGATTCTGATTCTGATGATGTTATTTTTGATGTTCGGTTGCACTATACTGCCGTAATCTAGCAGAGTGACGTGAGCGCCACTGATAATTTCGATAAAATGTATGCATATGCCGGAAGAAGCTATAAAGATAGACAAATGGTTTCTTTCCGATGGCAGAATGGATAAGTCTAGTTTAAAAAAAATGAAATAAATGAAAAATAACAGAAAACCAGGTCTAGCAATAGAACCATAACAACAAGTGTCCCGAAAAAAAACAAGGATCGAGAAGGCATTGTGTTCAAGTTAAGAAATAAAGATTTAATCTTATGAGAAGTTTCTTAAAGAATCAACTTTTTGTTTTCAAATCGTTTAAAGTTTCCGCCGAATAATTTGTGTAAAATTACATTTTTTGACGTTTTATGCAAACGTATATAACTTTGTTTTATACCAGAATAAAAATCCTCATAAATGTTGAAATTCCCGTGAATCCAATCCCCTTACTTTAAAAATCGACGCATGCACCAGATGGCTGTCCCACAAAACCATTTTGCGGAAACAAAACATTCTCTGCATTTTCCTCGCCCTGGAAGACACCTAGACTATCGTCGTCGTCGTGTCATAATTTCTTTCGGCTGCTCCTGCATCTGGTATTGCCATCTTTCCCATTACCTTGCAGCAGTCATTGGTAATTCGAGCGTGATATTGCAATCGGTTTCATATAAACTTTTCGATTTTCTACCATGCTGCTGACTCCCACCTACGAGCTAGAGGGAATGTGTTTGCACCACGTTGGGTATTCTATATATCCCATTCATCCCACAGGGTATTACCGAATACCATTTGTGATTTTCACCTACATAGGATTCAATGAAAAAAAAAACAGCTAGTCGACTGTTATAAAAGACGTGGGTTGTTGGGATAGTCCTGTTCCTATTGAACATGCGAGAGGAAAAAAATAGTTCGTCACAGCCAAAGTACTAAAGAAACTGAATGAAGTCCAATGAGACGGATTTTTTTCAGAAAATTTTAAACTGACAGCATCTGGAAGGGTCGATGAGAGTGAGATTAATCTGGCGTAGAAAGAGTGCTCACAGCTCTCTGGAAAATGTGATGCTGAGCACATTGAATTTGAGAGATTATTTCCGATAACCTATTTATTGAGAGATGGAGAATCAAAATGAAGTTAAAATCAGGAGTACTAAGCACGTGGATAGATAAGATTGCAAAGAATGAATGCACACCACACGAGAATGAATCTGTTACCCTAGAGATGAGATACCAAGAATAAAGTGCAAACACAAGGTATACGTTGGATGCAATATACTGCATAATCGTAGTATTTTATGCCAAGCTTTATACCCTGTTCTAACTGAAAAAAACTATCTCAGAAAAATAAAATGGAATACGAAATTTAGTTTAGGTAAATGTGGGGACTATACTGTACCAATTTTTTATCAAAACTTTAAACATCCCATACTTTTTTGTCCCAAATTGTCCAAGCTAAAATTTATTTCCAAGGGTATTTTGAGATGTAATCTAATGGATCGTGATGAATTTAGCTGCACATGTTTGCACTTTTTTTCATTTATGGCTTATTGACTTTTTCCAATATGTTTGACTAGAGCAACTTTAAAGTATATTGGAGTACCTTGTACCTTTTAATTCCGCCCTAAATGTTTATCTTTGACAGATACGCGTATTTCGACTGCCACTTGCAGTCTTCTTCAGTGTCAGTTACTCGTATCCATTTTGACTATTTTCCTTTGATATGAGTCAAAGATGGTTTTCACAACGTTAATTTAATAAATGGCCTGTATTCATCATTAGTAAAACACGCATTTTTTTTTTTTGATATAAGCCCTTGTCAAAAGTAGGTCTTGAAAACTTGTTCAATGAAAACAAAACATCAAATTTGTATCACAAAACTCTTGAATACGACATGAGATGGCAATCATATTTATGGCCGCCAGTCTATATGGAAACCACCCACTGTACATTCGTAGTTGAGCATGAGCGTGAGCATAGATGACCGTACATTTCGTAGTTGCTACTCTGTGATTGACTAAAACAATCGAAATTGCACAGAGAACCAATGAACGGGGCTTAGGGTTAGTTTACCATTCTCAATGTGCACAATTTGAGAGCTTAGAATATTATGAAGTCACTAACTGCGCCGGCCACGCTCTTACGATCATCGAGGAGGGGAAGGGATGTTAGTGTGACTACCGTTGTTACTAAAGACCGAGATCGTCTCTGCACGGTTGTCATATGAAGATTTTTTGTTAGTGGGAAGGGTTAAAACGTTACATGAACAGGATTCACCTTTGTAAGTGATGCGACTCAAGAAGCTTTGAATTCAAATATTATTATTTTTATGGCTTCTTTATAAACCTAGACAAATGTATGTCGACACCTGTGTTTAAAAAAATATTGGTAATAAAAAAATAATATTTTTATTTAAATTTCTTGAGTGTTTTCTATGCAAGTTTTTGCTGACACACGGGTGACTAGCCATTCATTCGATATTTATTTGAATTAGAATATTAAGCAAATGATAAAAGGAACTCAACGAGTGTCTTTGTATATTTTCATAAAAAGATAATCAGTTGACAAAAATAAATAATTTTGAATAATTAAAAAACTAAAACTAAAACTAAAGAAAAGAAGAAAGCAAAAAAAATATATAACAAAATCCAATTCAAAGCTAAATAAGCTTCATAAAATGCGAGTGCTCTCCAAAATACAGAAAGAAACGATAACTAGAAGGATAGAAAAAATCCTCCACAATCCGCAACAATTCGAAAAAAAATCTACTCAGTCCAACGCACGAACGCACCCAAAAAACGATCACCCTCCAAATGTTTAGAACAGATGAGAGCCATTCGTAGATCAAGGGATTTTTTTTCTCGATTCTCTCTTGGTTCGATTAAATTCTGAATCACTCTCTAATCAATCTCGACCCCTTCATTACCTTTTCTCGGTGAAAGCTATTCCAGCTTCTGGCAGAAGCTTCATCACCTTTTAGAAGAGAGCTTTTCCAGCGTCCACAACGAAGCTTTTCCAGTTTCTGAAATGAATCTTTTCCAGCATCTGATAGGAAGCTTTATTAGCTTATGACAAGAAGCTTTTCCAGCTCCTGGAAAGATGTTTTTTAGCTTCTTGTAGAAGCTTTATCAGCTTCTGGGGGTTAAGTTTTTAAAGCTTCTAGAAGGAAGCTTTTCAATCTTCCGAAAGAAAGCTTTTTAAGTTTCAAAAGGAAGCTTTTTCAGCTTCTGGAATAAAGCTTGTCCTCTGGAGGTAAGCTTGCTTCTGAAAGAAAGCTTTTCTAGCTCCTGGAAGGAAGCTTTTCCGAATTTTGGATGGGAACTTTTCCAACTTCTGGGGAAAAGTTTCTAAAGAAAGCCTATCAAGCTTCTGGAAGGAAGCTCTTCAGCTTTTCCAGCTTTTGGATCTAAGCTTGTTCAGCTTCTGAAAAGAGGCACGTAGGAAGGAAGAGAAGGAAGTTGTACAGTTTTTGGAAGGACGCTTGTTCAGCTTATACACGAACGTTTTTCTAGCTTCTGGAAGGAAGCTTGCTTCTGGAAGTAAACTTGGTTCTGGAAGTAAGCTTGTTTCTGGAAGAAAGCTGTTACAGTTTCCTGATGGAAGCTCTTCCAGCTTCTGGAAGGAAGATTTGACAGCCTTTGATAGGAAGCTTTTTCAGCTTCTGAAAGTTAGCTTTTCCAGCTTCTGGAAAGAAGCTTTTCAAGCTCATGGAAATAAATTTATCGAGCTTCTGATAAAAGATCTGGGAAAAAGCTTTCAAACTTTTCCAACTTCTGGGAAAAGTTTCTGGAAGGAAGCTTGTCATGCTTCTGGAAAGAAGTTCTTCCAGCTTCTGGAAGGAAGCTTTTCCAGCTTCTGGATCGAAGCTTGCCTAGCTTCTGAATCGAAGCTTGCCTAGCATCTGGATCGAAGCTTTTGATGTAAGCTTGTTTCTGAAAGAAAGCTTTTCCAGTTCTGGAAGAATGATTTGCCAGCCTCTGATAGGAAGATTTTCCAGCTTCTGGAAGAGAGCTTTTCCAGCTTTTTTGAAAAAGCTTCGTGAAAAAAAAATTCCAACTTCTGATGAACTTCTGGGAGCTTGAAAAGCTTTCAAGCTTTCGAAAAGAAGTTTTCCTTCTTCTGGAATAAAAAATTTTTCAGCTTTTGGAAGGAAAATTTTCAAACTTTTGGAAGAAAACTTTTCCAGCTTCAGGTAGAAGCTTTATCAGCTTCTGGGAAACAAATTTTCTAGATTTTGGAAGGAAGTTTCCAACTTTTGGAAAGAAGCTTGCTTCTGAGAAAAAGCTCTACAAGATTTGGAAGGAAGAATTTTCATCTTCTGGAAGGAAGCTTTTCGAATTTCTGGACGGAAACTTTTCCGACTTCTGAAAGAAAGCGTCCCCAGCTTCTGGAAGGAAGCTTTTACAGCTTCTGGAAAGAACCTTTTGCTACTTCTAGAAGGAAGCTTTTACAGCTTCTGGGAGAAAGCTTTTATAGCCTTTGCAAGGAAGATTTGCCAAACTTCGATAGGAGGATTTTCCAGCTTCTGGATGCAAGCTTTTTCAATTTCTGGAAAAAAGGTTTTCCAACTCCTGGCAAAAAGATTTCCAGCTTCTGGTGGAAGCTTCATAAACTTCTGGAAGAAAGCTTTACCAGCTTTTGGAAAGAAGTTATCTTGCTTCTGGAAGACAGATATTCCAGTTTCTGAAAGGAAGCTCTTCAAATTTTTGGAAGGAAGCTTTCCCAGCTTCTCGAAGTAAGCATTTCCAACTTCTGGAAGGTTGCTTTTCTAGCTTCTGGAAGAAGCTTTATCAACTTCTGGGAAAAAGCTTTTCCAGCTTTTGGAGGGAAGTTTCCAGCATCTGGAAAGAAGCTTGCTTCTGAAAGAGAGCTTTTCGAGCTTCTGGAAAAATGCATTTTCAGCTTCTGGAAAGAAGCTTTTCGAATTTCTGAAAATAAACTTTTCCAACTTCTGAATGCTCCCTTCTGTAAGGAAGCTAAACTAGTTTATCGAAGTAACGTTATAAACGTCCGGGAAAAAGCTTTTCCAGCTCTTGAGAGGAAGTTTCCAGCATCTGAACAGAGGCTTGCTTCTGAAAAGAAGCTTTTCAAGTTTTAGAAGGCAGCATTTTCATCTTCTGGATGGAAACTTTTCCAACTTCTAAAATGGAGCTTTTCCAGCCGTAAGCAAGCTTTTCTAGCTTCTGGAAGTAAGCTTTTCCACTTTCTGGAAGAAGGCTTTCCCAGCCTCTGGTAGAAGCTTTATCAACTTGTGGGAAAAAGCTTTTCCAGCTTTTGGAGTTTCCTGCTTCTGGAAAGAAGACAGCTACTTATTACTTACTTATTGAAATAATAAATTAAATGAAAATGAAGCTTTTCCAGCTTCTGGAATGAAGCTTTTCTAGTTTCTGGAAGGAAACTTTCTTAAAACTGTCGCGACCGGCCAAATTCTCAAAACCTGGTAGATCTGCCATGTTACTTCCAGGCAGTTGCTGATAAGCAAAGTAGCTAACGGAATCCACTTCCGATAGTTTCCACCTGACAAAATCGTTGCCGACCAGCGAAAGCGATTCCACTCACTCCCGTCTTACAGTCGGATCGTTGCCAACAAGCGAAAGCGATGCCACTCGCTAGCGTCTTATTGTCGGATGCCGCAAGCAAAACAGTCGACCGCACTCTCAAACGGTGACTGCTGCTTCTTCCGGATCGTTGCCAACAAGCGAAAGCGATGCCACTCACTCCCGTCTTACAGCCGGATCGTGGCCAACAGGCGAAAGCGATGCCACACGCTAGCGTCTTATTGTCGGATGCCGCAAGCAAAACAGTCGACCGCACTCTCAAACGGTGACTGCTGCTTCTTCCGGATCGATGCCAACAAGCGAAAGCTATTCGTCTTACTGTCGGAGCTGCTTCTTTAACTGGTTACTGCTGCTGCTGATGTGACTTGTAACACGTCCGCCGAAAAAGTGAACTGAAATCTTTCTGCGGTGCTCTATTTATACTAGTAGTGAAGTCGCGATTGCATCATCTCCCCTTCTCCTTTTTTTTAACCAATAAACACCGCGCGACCCTGAACCAATGAGTGGATGGTAGAAGTCAATGGAATTAGGGATGTTCATTGTTTTCTCTTTCGTCGACAAAATTGAAATTCGATTCAATTTTTTTTTTCTGTTTTCTTTTTTTATATATATATATATATATATATATATATATATATATATATATATATATATATATATATATATATATATATATATATATATATATATATATATATATATATATAATATATATATATATATATATATATATATATATATATATATATATATATATATATATATATATATATATATATATAAAGTTACCATATTAATTTATTTGAAAATTTATGCATTATTATTATTTCCTAGAGCATATATTCAAACGAATGTTCTGAATTAGAATAATCATATTACATATTTTTTTTAATTATTAATATTATTCCAACATTTATATTTTGTTTATCCTGTCTCTACAATTCATCCCGCCTCTACTCTTCATTCATAAATGTTATACAAAACCATATCTTTCAGCTTCTCCGGAATCCTTATTTCTCGTCTTGAACGTTGTCTAGTGGAATCACCATACCCGGCTCGTTTCTGCGTTTGTTGTTTGGGTGGAGAGATATCTGTGTAGAAAATACATTATTATTAGAAAACATCGCCTAACGCATGCAATTGAACCTTACCATTTCTCGTGTATCCTGTTTCGTTAGTTTCGTTCAATATACGGTTTCCGTCTATGGGACAGACTGTGTTCCGTTTAGGGTCTGGCTGCGGTTCATCTACATAAACATTTATCGTTAATACAAGATCATGAGCTAGAGAAAAAATTAAAAAAAAACTTACTGGCAAGAGTTATCTGGGTACTTGTTGATGCATCCTGGCTTTGCGAAGTTTGCTCATCAGTTATATGGTCAATTGCTCTCTTTGCATCAGCTACGTTTCTTGAGTATATTACTCCCCGGTCGCTTTGAACGATCAATTTAGATCCATCTCTCGCTATGATCGTAAACTTTTCAGATCCAAAAGTGGGATCTGATTTGTTTCTCTTTATTTGTGACAGAACTACTTTGTCTCCAATCGAGAGATCGGAGTGTTTAGCTCCTCTTCGAAAATCCGCATGATTCTTACTGATAAGTTTGGACAAAGCATCTTTCTCTCTGACGTCTTCACGATCTACTTCCGATTGACTATCAATTTTCCACAGGCCAGGAAACGTTCCTCTATGTTTCCAGCCCACGAGTAACTCAAATGGCGTTACGCCGAGTCTTGATAGGGGCCGCACTTTATTGTGCATATGAACATAATTATTCAAAGCAATTTTCCAATTCATATTATCCAATTTAGAGGCTGCCAGTGCTTTCTTTATGCCTTCGTTTTGGCGTTCGACAGCGCCATTGGATTGTGGGCTGAAGGGAATTGACTTCCGAATCTTGACGCCTCTGTTCTCCCAGGTCTCCACAAATTTGTCGCTTTGGAAGGGAGGACCGTTGTCGCTTTGCAGGGTTAGCGGGTAACCCCAAACAGCAAATATTTTGTTCAATGCCTCGATAGTGGAGTCTGCATCGATGCGGCGCATTTCCAAAACATGCAGATAACGTGAGTAGATATCTATTACCACAAGAAACTCTCCGAATCCAAACTCGTTGTTACTAAAAAAATCAATTTGTAGAATCTCCCATGGACCGTTTGGGAGATCCCTGCTGGTGAGAGGAACTGGCGGGTGCTTTTTCGATAGCAAAAGGCACGTCTCACAATTTTTAATGTAGTTTTCAACAGCTCTACTCATGCCTGGCCACCAGAAATGCTGCCGTATTATCCTTTTGGTTGAACCAACGCCCATGTGACCCTGATGAGCCGATTGTATTGCCTTAGTCCTTAAGGCATCAGGGAGCACAATTTTATCACCTTTAAACACCATGCATCCAAGTGTTGTTAGTCCTTTTGCCTCTGATTCGTACTTTTTGAGTCCAGTCTCCCACTGATCTGTTTCAATCGACGTCCTAACTCTTGTCAATTCATCATCATCCTCTGATAGGAGTTCTATTTCATCCCAACATATTTCCATTGCACCAGCATCAATGTAGAACAGTAAATGTTTCTCATCTGCTTCTTCATCAAACGACTCAGTTGATTGTGCCTGTTGAACCAATCTTGATAGCGCATCTGCTACATTCATGGTCCCTGGAATGCTGCAAACCTTGAAATTATACGGTTGTAACCGTAACGCCCATGACTCAGCACGTGTTACCGCCCTTTTGCCGATCCTATGCAGTCCACCAAAAATAAACTCATTTGACTCTGCATCTGTCCTCACAATGAAGTTTATACTCATGAGGTACATGGAAAATCTTTCTACTCCCCAGACCATTGCTAATGCTTCCTTTTGGGTCTGGGGGTATTTTCGTTCCGTATCCGTCAAACTTTTGGAAGCACATGCTATCACCCTAGGCTTAGAATTTTCGTCAAACTGTACCAGCACGGCTCCCAAGCCATAAGGAGATGCATCTACGTAAAGTTCCGTCTGGTCTTCTCTTTTGAAGTAACCCAAGGTTTGAATTGCTTTCCACGCTTTTGTCCTGACAAATTCAAACTCATCCTCCAATTCTTGATTCCAGTAAAATACATCTGCTTTGGCCAGCTCACGAAGTCTCCGAGTCTTGTCTGCCCTTTGCGGTATAAACTTTTCCACAAAGTTAATTAGACCTAGGAAGCTTTTAACCTCAGCTAAAGTTTCCGGGGTTCTGAAGTTCTGTATCGCTGAGATTTTCTCGTCTTCTATCTTCCATCCTTTATCGGACACTACGAATCCCAAAAAATCAACGGAACGTTTTCCAAATGCACATTTTGCTTGATTAATCATTACATTGTGATTCTTGAAGCACTCCAATACTCGAGCCAAATTTTTGTCGTGCTCTTCCTTTGTGCTCCCGAAGATCATGACATCATCTAGATAATTAACGACCCCTTCACATCCAGCAAGGACGACTGTCTGTAGCACCTCCTGGAATATATCGGGGGCGTTAGTGAGGCCAAAAGGTAGCCTGCAGTACCTGTACAGTCCATCTCCAGAGAAAAAGTTTGTGAGGTGACGTGAGTCTTCATTTAGCTCAATATGGTGAAACGCGCTTGTAAGATCTATTGTAGAAAAATACTTAGCACCATGCAGATCCATAATAATCGATTCGAAAGTAGGCATTTTAAAGGGCGTGCGGTAGATACAACGATTCGGTCCACGTAGGTCAATGACTAGCCGAATATCTTCTTTGCCTTTAGGTACTACCAATAGCGAAGAGCAAAAGGTTCGGTCCATATCACTTGTTACTTCCTCAATGATACCAGTTGATAACAGATCTTTTAGTTTCTGTTTTGTTGCTTCTTTGAATGCCGCCGGTATATGCGTGTAGACATTTCGGGCTGGAGGCATTTCTTTGTCGTATTTTAGCGAGACAGCAGGTATATTGAATTTCGGAAACTGTTCAGAAAGTGATACTTGTTGCGCGTAATTGATCGAGTTTGCTTCACATCTGCTGGACATCAGTCGATGATGGCGAATAGGAACATCTAAGCCAATGTCAAGAACGCAATATCTAATTGCAGTGTTGAAGCCGAGAAGTGCTCTTTTCTCGTCCACTACATAAAACTTTTCAACCATAACTGGTCTGTCCTCTGAGATATACAGTTCAGCAAAGAAATTGGCGATTACTGTAATTTGGGCATTTGTGGCATATGCTTTCAAGGGTTTGTCGGTCTTGAAATTCATGCCTACAATCCGAGATGCAGCGTTTTTTTCAGACATGATTTCATCAAATGTCGTCTTTGTTATCGTATTTACATGGGCACCAGAGTCGATTAGAAACTGAACCCGCACACCTGCAACTTTGGCCTCAATTATTGCCCCATTATCGTTTATTAATTGGTTTCCTTGCAATGCATTCATTGATGGCTGAGCGTGCTTTGATTTCATTGATCCAAAACGTGATTTCTGTAATGTAGCGTACATAATTTTATTAAGTTTCCAATCAGTTTATTATAAAAATCAGTCAATGTTAACAATAGAAAATTCAATTCAAATGTTCATACAAAGCAAAAAGTTCTTATTAGATACAGCACATACATATTAAAGGAATATCAAGGAATTATTAATTTTATTGCTCATTCAAGGTCATCTTCTTCGCGTACCTTTTGATCGAAAGGCTCAGCTTTTGTATCCTCGATGGCAGCAATCTTTTTCTCAACACTTGAATCTTCCTGGTCCGCAATCCGTTTCAGTCCTCTGGTTTGGTTTTCAAACTGATTAGACGAGCCACGAGCTGAACAAGCTCTCGCAATATGGCCAAGGCGTCCACAAACACGACATTCCTTATCGATGGCGAAGCAAGCAGGAGCCCGATGGAAAGCGCTGCCGCAACGCCAGCAATTTGTAGCCGCTTGTTGACGCAGATTTCCTCTTACTGCTCCACGACCACCTCTTCCATAGCGACGGTTGCCACGATAGTTTCCTCTGGGATGCCAGTTAGAGTTGAAAGATTCACGATGTCCACGAAACTCTGATCGTTCTTGCGAAATTGCCGATACTCTCAAAGTCTGACGAGTTCTTTGAAATTCCTCTTCATTTGATTTCTCGATCTCCCGATCACGGACAAGATCAATGAGGTCCTTCATTGAGCCTTGTTTTACCCAGTTGCGGTGCGCTAGTACTCGTACTCGTGGGTCATTAGCGTTTTTCGTAAGTACTCGTACCACAGCCTCCATCTCCTCATCTGGCCCGTAACTACACAATTTCGCAGCTGTTCCTACGCGCCGAACGAAATTTATGCTACTTTCCGAATCCATTTGGCTCATCATCATGAGTTTACCACGCTGGGATAAGGTGTAAGTTCTTGATCCGTAGTATTCATCGAGACGAGCGATTGCATTTGAAAATGGCTCAGTCCGCTCATCAGGCATTCCCGGAGATGAGGTAGTCGCTTGGAATATTTCTCGCAGTTTTGGTCCTGATTTTATCTTGAACACACCAAATTTGGTTTGTTCATCAACTGCGTTAATAAGCTGCAGAGAAGAAACAAGAATGTCCTTCCAATATTCAAATGCTTGTTTATCAATTTCCGTTTCGCCTGAAGACGGAGCACATTCCGGTATGTTGAGCGTGCCGAGTGTCCAATTGTTCATTGTGGACAACAGCGACGAGTCTACTCGCATGGTGCTGGAACTAGAGCCAGCTTGGTTATATCCACTCTCGGAAACTTGATCCGTACCAGCAGAAAGTCGCATAATTTGTTCTCGCAATGTAGTATTCCTTTCGACAGCTTCTTTCAGTTCTCGTAGAATACGTTTTCTGGAGATTTTCCTGTGAAAAACGAAGCAGAAAACAATATTCTGTCAGAGAATAAATCTTTAATAAAAAACATTATATGAGCCTCGTCTATTTCCATCGGAGCTCCTCTTGCAAATACTCTGTCTATCTCCACCAGAGCATGCTTTAGCTATTAAACTTCATGGGTGCTCCGTCTATCTCCACCGGAGCCCCTTCTATATTACGCGAAACTCTGCCTATCTTCATCAGAGTTCGCCTTTTTTTTTTTTTTAGATAAAACTTACTTTGGGGGAGCTGATTCGTCCACCGCACCATTGTCGCGACCGGCCAAATTCTCAAAACCTGGTAGATCTGCCATGTTACTTCCAGGCAGTTGCTGATAAGCAAAGTAGCTAACGGAATCCACTTCCGATAGTTTCCACCTGACAAAATCGTTGCCGACCAGCGAAAGCGATTCCACTCACTCCCGTCTTACAGTCGGATCGTTGCCAACAAGCGAAAGCGATGCCACTCGCTAGCGTCTTATTGTCGGATGCCGCAAGCAAAACAGTCGACCGCACTCTCAAACGGTGACTGCTGCTTCTTCCGGATCGTTGCCAACAAGCGAAAGCGATGCCACTCACTCCCGTCTTACAGCCGGATCGTGGCCAACAGGCGAAAGCGATGCCACACGCTAGCGTCTTATTGTCGGATGCCGCAAGCAAAACAGTCGACCGCACTCTCAAACGGTGACTGCTGCTTCTTCCGGATCGATGCCAACAAGCGAAAGCTATTCGTCTTACTGTCGGAGCTGCTTCTTTAACTGGTTACTGCTGCTGCTGATGTGACTTGTAACACGTCCGCCGAAAAAGTGAACTGAAATCTTTCTGCGGTGCTCTATTTATACTAGTAGTGAAGTCGCGATTGCATCATCTCCCCTTCTCCTTTTTTTTAACCAATAAACACCGCGCGACCCTGAACCAATGAGTGGATGGTAGAAGTCAATGGAATTAGGGATGTTCATTGTTTTCTCTTTCGTCGACAAAATTGAAATTCGATTCAATTTTTTTTTCTGTTTTCTTTTTTTTTATATATATATATATATATATATATATATATAAAGTTACCATATTCATTTATTTGAAAATTTATGCATTATTATTATTTCCTAGAGCATATATTCAAACGAATGTTCTGAATTAGAATAATCATATTACATATTTTTTTTAATTATTAATATTATTCCAACATTTATATTTTGTTTATCCTGTCTCTACAAAAACCATGAATATATGTCATCTTCGACGAACTCAAAATTTGCGGCTGGGGATGAACTAATGCTTTGGCAAGTAAAAAAAGGTTATCATTGGAATTTAGGCAGCGATTGGACTCAGATTTGAATTGAGGTTTGGATTGGGATTGGGATTGGGATTGGGATTGGGATTGGGATTGGGATTGGGATTGGGATTGGGATTGGGATTGGGATTGGGATTGGGATTGGGATTGGGATTGGGATTGGGATTGGGATTGGGATTGGGATTGGGATTGGGATTGGGATTGGGATTGGGATTGGGATTGGGATTGGGATTGGGATTGGGATTGGGATTGGGATTGGGATTGGGATTGGGATTGGGATTGGGATTGGGATTGGGATTGGGATTGGGATTGGGATTGGGATTGGGATTGGGATTGGGATTGGGATTGGGATTGGGATTGGGATTGGGATTGGGATTGGGATTGGGATTGGGATTGGGATTGGATTGGGATTGGGATTGGGATTGGGATTGGGATTGGGATTGGGATTGGGATTGGGATTGGGATTGGGATTGGGATTGGGATTGGGATTGGGATTCGGGATTGGGATTGGGAATTGGGTGGGATTGGGATTGGGATTGGGATTGGGATTGGGATTGGGATTGGGATTGGGATTGGGATTGGGATTGGGATTGGGATTGGGATTGGGATTGGGATTGGATTGGGATTGGGATTGGGATTGGATTGGATTGGGATTGGGATTGGGATTGGGATTGGGATTGGGATTGGGATTGGGATTGGGATTGGGATTGGGATTGGATTGGGATTGGGATTGGGATTGGGATTGGGATTGGGATTGGGATTGGGATTGGGATTGGGATTGGATTGGGATTGGGATTGGGAATTGGGATTGGGATTGGGATTGGGATTGGGATTGGGATTGGGATTGGGATTGGGATTGGGATTGGGATTGGGATTGGGATTGGGATTGGGAATTGGGATTGGATTGGGATTGGGATTGGGATTGGGATTGGGATTGGGATTGGGATTGGGATTGGGATTGGGATTGGGATTGGGATTGGGATTGGGATTGGGATTGGGATTGGGATTGGGATTGGGATTGGGATTGGGATTGGGATTGGGATTGGGATTGGGATTGGGATTGGGATTGGGATTGGGATTGGGATTGGGATTGGGATTGGGAATTGGGATTGGGAATTGGGATTGGGATTGGGATTGGGATTGGGATTGGGATTGGGATTGGGATTGGGATTGGGATTGGGATTGGGATTGGGATTGGGATTGGGGATTGGGATTGGGATTGGGATTGGGATTGGGATTGGGATTGGGATTGGGATTGGGATTGGGATTGGGATTGGGATTGGGATTGGGATTGGGATTGGGATTGGGATTGGGGATTGGGATTGGGATTGGGATTGGGATTGGGATTGGGATTGGGATTGGGATTGGGATTGGGATTGGGATTGGGATTGGGATTGGGATTGGGATTGGGATTGGGATTGGGATTGGGATTGGGATTGGGGATTGGGATTGGGATTGGGATTGGGATTGGGATTGGGATTGGGATTGGGATTGGGATTGGGATTGGGATTGGGATTGGGATTGGGATTGGGATTGGGATGGGATTGGGATTGGGATTGGGATTGGGATTGGGATTGGGATGGGATTGGGATTGGGATTGGGATTGGATTGGGATTGGGATTGGGATTGGGATTGGATTGGGAATTGGGATTGGGATTGGGATTGGGATTGGGATTGGGATTGGGATTGGGATTGGGATTGGGAATTGGGATTGGGATTGGGATTGGGATTGGGATTGGGGATTGGGATTGGGATTGGGATTGGGGATTGGGATTGGGATTGGGATGGATTGGGATTGGGATTGGATTGGGATTGGGATTGGGATTGGGATTGGGATGGGATTGGGATTGGGATTGGGATTGGGATTGGGATTGGGATTGGGGATTGGGATTGGGATTGGGATTGGGATTGGGATTGGGATTGGGATTGGATTGGGATTGGATTTGGGATTGGGATTGGGATTGGGATTGGGATTGGGATTGGGATTGGGATTGGGATTGGGATTGGGATTGGGATTGGGATTGGGATTGGATTGGGATTGGGATTGGGATTGGGATTGGGATTGGGATTGGGATTGGGATTGGGATTGGGATTGGGATTGGGATTGGGATTGGGATTGGGATTGGGATTGGGATTGGGATTGGGATTGGGATTGGGATTGGGATTGGGATTGGGATTGGGATTGGGATTGGGATTGGGGATTGGGATTGGGATTGGGATTGGGATTGGGATTGGGATGGGATTGGGATTGGGATTGGGATTGGGATTGGGATTGGGATTGGGATTGGGATTGGGATTGGGATTGGGATTGGGATTGGGATTGGGATTGGGATTGGGGATTGGGATTGGGATTGGGATTGGGATTGGGATTGGGATTGGGATTGGGATTGGGATTGGGATTGGGATTGGGATTGGGATTGGGATTGGATTGGGATTGGGATTGGGATTGGGATTGGGGATTGGGATTGGGATTGGGATTGGGATTGGGATTGGGATTGGGATTGGGATTGGGATTGGGATTGGGATTGGGATTGGGATTGGGATTGGGATTGGGATTGGGATTGGGATTGGATTGGGATTGGGATGGATTGGGATTGGGATTGGGATTGGGATTGGATTGGGATGGATGGGATTGGGATTGGGATTGGGAATTGGGATTGTGATTGGGATTGGGATTGGGATTGGGATTGGATTGGGATTGGGATTTGGGATTGGGATTGGGATTGGGATTGGGATTGGGATTGGGATTGGGAATGGGGATTGGGATTGGGATTGGGATTGGGATTGGGATTGGGATTGGGATTGGGGATTGGGATTGATTGGGATTGGGATTGGGATTGGGATTGGGATTGGGATTGGGATTGGGATGGGATTGGGATTGGGATTGGGGAATTGGGATTGGGATTGGGATTGGGATTGGGATTGGGATTGGGATTGGGATTGGGATTGGGATTGGGATTGGGATTGGGATTGGGATTGGGATTGGGATTGGGATTGGGATTGGGATTGGGATTGGGATTGGGATTTGGGATTGGGATTGGGATTTGGGATTGGTGGGATTGGGAATGGGAATGGGATTTGGGATTGGGATTGGATTTGGGATGGGATTGGGAATTGGGATTGGGATTGGGATTGGGATTGGGATTGGGATTGGGATTGGGATGGGATTGGGATTCGGGATTGGTTGGGATTGGGGATTGGGATTGGGCATAGGGAATTGGATTGGGATTGGGGGATTGGGATTGGGATTGGGACTGGGCATTGGGATTGGGATTGGGATTGGGAATGGGGATTGGGATTGGGATGGGATTGGGATTGGGAATTTGGGATTGGGATTGGGATTGGGATGGGATTAGGGAATTCGGGATATGGGATTGGGCATTGGGGATTGGGATTGGGATTGGCGATTGGGATTGGGATTGGGAATTGGGATGGGATTGGGAATTGTTGGAATTGGGATTGGGATTGGGATTGGGATGGGATTGGGATTGGGATTGGATTGGGATTGGGATTGGGATGGGATTGGGATTGGGATTGGGATTGGGATTGGGATTGGGATTGGGATTGGGATTGGGATTGGGATTGGGATTGGGATTGGGATTGGGATTGGGATTGGGATTGGGATTGGGATTGGGATTGGGATTGGGATTGGGATGGGATTGGATTGGGATTGGGATTGGGATTGGGATTGGGATTGGGATTGGGATTGGGATTGGGATTGGGGATTGGGATTGGGATTGGGATTGGGATTGGGATTGGGATTGGGGATTGGGATTGGGATTGGGATTGGGATTGGGATTGGGATTGGGATTGGGATTGGGATTGGGATTGGGATTGGGATTGGGATTGGGATTGGGATTGGGATTTGGGATTGGGATTGGGATTGGGATTGGGATTGGGATTTGGGAATTGGGATTGGGATTGGGATTGGGATTGGGATTGGGATTGGGATTGGGATTGGGGATTGGGATTGGGGGGATTGGGATTGGGATTGGGATTGGGATTGGGATTGGGATTGGGATTGGGATTGGGATTGGGATTGGGATTGGGATGGGGGATTGGGATTGGGATTGGGATTGGGGGGATTGGGATTGGGATTGGGATTGGGATTGGGATGGGATTGGGATGGGATTGGGATTGGGATTGGGATTGGGATTGGGGATTGGGATTGGGATTGGGATTGGATTGGATGGATTGGGGATTTGGGATTGGGATTGGGATTGGGATTGGGATTGGGATTGGGATTGGGATTGGGATTGGGATTGGGATTGGGATTGGGATTGGGATTGGGATTGGGATTGGGATTGGGATTGGGATTGGGATTGGGATTGGGATTGGGATTGGGATGGGATTGGGATTGGGATTGGGATTGGGATTGGGATTGGATTGGGATGGATTGGGATTGGGATTGGGATTGGATTGGGATTGGATTGGGATTGGGATTGGATTGGGATTGGGATTGGATTGGGATTGGGATTGGGATTGGGATTGGGATTGGGATTGGGATTGGGATTGGATTGGGATTGGATTGGGATTGGGATTGGGATTGGGATTGGGATTGGGATTGGGATTGGGATTGGGATTGGGATTGGATTGGGATTGGGATTGGGGGGGGATGGGATTGGGATTGGGATGGGATTGGGATTGGGATTGGGGATTGGGGGGATTGGGATTGGGATTGGGGGATTGGGATTGGGATTGGGATTGGGATTGGGGATTGGGATTGGGATTGGGATTGGGATTGGGATTGGGATTGGGATTGGGATTGGGGGGATTGGGATTGGGATTGGGATTGGGGGGATTGGGATTGGGATTGGGATTGGGATTGGGATTGGGATTGGGATGGGATTGGATTGGGATTGAATTAGGATTTTCTGGATCTGGATCTGAAGGGTAAATTCAAGAGTTCTCTGATGATCAGGCTTAGTCAAGGCTTTACTAAGGCTATGTATAGCTATTTCATAAGTTAAACAATTCTTTGTTATAACACAAAGCAATGTGTTAAGTTCCATTGTTCCGTCTTAATTCAATTTAAAGTTTTAATCAATTTTACAACAGCTACCTCACAAACTTTTCATTGCGAGCTACAGCCAACAGGCTCGTCTTAATGCTTCAAGTTGGGATGGCGATTCGGGAAACCTTTTCCACTCCCACGTTTGTGGTAGCAAAGTCGCTGGGCAACCACGCACCGTCTCATTGGGTGATATGAATAAAAAAACTTTGAACTTTACTACATGTAGCATCTACTCAAAAACAAAATCCACAAAGTTTACTACACTTTTGGAATGAATAAAAAACTTTTCGAACATGTAGTACTTACTACTTTCGAACATGAGCAGTGACTGAAGCTGCACGTTAAGAAATTTTCATTCAGAGTGCAGAGTGATTCTGCACGTAAAGAATAATCTATTCAGAGTGACGCTTAAAATCAATACAATCATGCATATGAAGAACATGCATAGAATCTAATCGATTACGCGACAATTTGCACAAATCATGAAGGTGCTGTTATTTGACAAGATTTGTAGTGTAATTTTGCGATTAGTCTGGTATTCTCTTTATGTCTATGATTTTATGATGATGGTACATCAAAGAATTTTCTGGGTGGTTTTCTGCCTTCGCCAACGCCGATGATTTTTTAAATACTAGCTTAACATTTATGAAGAGATCTTGAGATTACAGCTATCAAATTAGGAACCACATATTTTCTAGCACCAGTACTGAGATTCTGGTGAAATTGCGGTAGAATTTTGATGCTCCCCGTGTGTTTTCTTAACAGTGTTTTCTTCTAAGTGTTTCTGTGATATTCTCGTTATTTTGGTGGGGTTTCTGATAGTATCCTTGGAATGTCTAGAACTTAGAATGTAGAGATTTTTATGAGAATTGTAGTGATTCCATTGGTAGTCGTTAGAATTCAATGAGGATCTCCCCTAAAACACCAGGGTTCCCTTTGAAATTATTAAAATTCTTAACGATTCCACAAAAAATTCCATTGAAATCTATAAAATATTTACCGACATACAAAACGTTTATATTAAAGCTTTACATTGAAATTCCAACGGAACTGGAGATCAACGGAATCTTAAAGGTTTTCACAATAATTACAAAGATTGATTTTCGGAATTACAAATATTCACACAATATTTCGCAGGAATCCCACCGCAATCTCATAGATTCTTACAGAAATACCGTCTCAAAGATACCCACAGAATTCCAAGAGAATAATATTCGGAATCCCATTCCCACCCCAATTCTAGAGTTTTTACCAGATTCCTAATATTTCCGCAATATTCCTAGAATGGTATTTAAATTTTCAGAATTATCATAAAAAATCCGACATCCCTATCGGAATCTCAAAGTTCCTACAGGAATTCCGGAATTCAAAAGGAAATCTGAGGTGTCAGAATTTACACGTAAAATTCAGAATTACTTTATCAATATCTGAATTCCTACCGACATCCTAAAATTCCTAGAAAATAACATAATTATCGTAATGCCAGAATGCACATGGATATTACAAATTGCTACTGCCGGTAATCTTACCGGAATCTCAGAATTGGCGGAGCGAAAGTTTTCGTAACCTCAGAATTCCTTTGCAAATTTAAAAATACCTTCCGATATATCAAAACTCATATCTTTTTCCCATGATTTTTACTCAAAAGTAAATTATTCCATTCAATTCCGCAAACTCAAAGCATGTGTAGCAACCTCTGAAGCTAACTACCAGTAGCTTTGTAGTAAATGCTACCTTTATTCATTGCAATGCGTTGTTTGTAGTATGTTCGAAAGGTGTAGAAAGGAAAATGACACAAACATGTTCCACTCGTGTTCCACATATTGCGTTTACTACCGAGAATGTAGTAAACTCAACTTTACTACATTTTATTCATACGGCCCATTATCTCGGATCGTCAGACTTCTTGGAAGCGTATTATTTTCATTTTGTCATTTTTGTCTAGTGAGCATATGTGTTTGAAAGTGCTCTCCAATTTTATAGCGTTAGTTTTGTTCTGTGAACTTTAAAGTGTGTTACATGACCCCAATATCTTCCCTCACACCGTTTTCGGAAAGTTAGATTTCAATGAATCCGAAAGTGTATGAGCTAGCGTGTCGCAGAATTGATGCAGATTAGCATACGGCCAAGTCGATGATTGGGAGTAAGGGTTGTGTTTACATTTGGTAAGGATTTTCTGCACCATTTGCAATACACCCACTTGGAATCTAGCTGACGATCCAACCTGATGTACAAGGGTAATTTAAGTTTTGTGAAATGCATACATTTCAAAATAAGTTACAGTTTACTCTCCGTAGTTATAACTATAGAACTATAGAACACAAAATTCGTGCCATTCCGGTTTAAAGGATCTCCGAAGTAGCCTATTTTTACTACTAACTTATACTATGTATGAAATATCGAGCTATGGAGGGTTGACTGTTTTAAAAATATACCGAGCTAGAAGATGATATATCGGACACAAAACAACGTGTTTCGGCGTGGCGCTAATTTGTTTGCACCCATCCAGTAGCTGCAGAGTAGGTTGTTCATTGGAACAAGTTTTCCGTATACTAAACAAGCACCATCAGACCCTACATTCTGGTTTCACACGTTTTGTCCACATATCAATTCGAAGCAAACTGATTTATATGTTGCTTTGCCAGCCGTGTTTGCCAATGCTTGTTTGAGCCCTACATGCCAACATTATTGATCGAATGCCAAAAGCTAATTGGATGTTTTAATGGTCGATTCGTTTATGATTTGTGTTAAATAAATGCATCGTTTTGCCGGCTCGTCGCTAGATCGAAATACAACTATACAACTATCGACTAATTGAAACCGGAACATCGACAAATCTAAATTGCAAAGTGCATTTTATTGCCAACGTTTGACCTGTCCGTCTGCATTTGATGTTTTGACGCTTTGATGTGTGTGCGCTTTTTGGCTCAATTTGATTGCTGTCTCGCTTGCCCTGAATTAAAAAAAAAGCGATGCTGCATCTGGATGCCAATCTGGAACATTGCACCGAATAAACAAGTTTGATGTGGTCTTTTACCTTTGGCCCGAACTCGTAAAACACAGCTTGCACCTAATTGTATCGAGGTCAGAAGATACACTCTCGGTCACAAACCATAGAACCTGGCCAGCCAAATGGATTCTGTATGTGTCGTTTGCAGGTTTCAGTTACCTCCAGAACACACGAAAATTTCACACGAGCTTCAAACTTAATTGTGGGGACTTTATTACATTTGAGAGCTATAAAATGAGTATGGCGCACTTGGTAGTTCGGACGTCGTATAACAAAATTTTGCTCGAAACCTCAAACCACGAATCTCTCATGATAAGAGGTATAGCTGGGAAACCAGACAGTGTCTCGGTACTGCATTCAGCTTTTATTGGGAAAGCATCATCAAATGGAATTAAAAATACCTGGAAATAATATGTTTTCTCGTGCAAATGGAATTTCCAACCAAGCGAGGAGTGGCTTACAAATAGTACATTTTAAGTTGAATATAAGGCACTTCGCTTTCAAAGAGCATTTCCTTGAATTATCTTTCATTTTGATTTCATAAAGTGGCAAAACGTATACTTAAAAATCCCAATTGAAAATCAAGTAACTCAGGATTTTGACAGCATTCTCAATTATGATATCGTTACGAAAGAAGTGATATCAATTATTGAAAAAAAATCAAAAATATAAGAGCATTGTGCCCATCAAAGTCCTTTCCAAGGAAACGGTAACTTTTTATACCACTCTGAACCAGTATCCTTGCTTGCCGTTTCCCATGAATCATTGCACATAATGGGCATCAGTTATGACAAAAGCTCCGCAACAGTGATTTTTTGACGGGTAATGAATTTCCATTTAATTACGGTTGGCCTGTAAGCCAGGAGCAACTCGTTTCGCGCCATCAGCTACTGTTACGGAAAGTGCAAACCCGACAGCACAAAAAAAAGGAGCGGAGGAATTTACATGTTTCGAACGCAGTGGAATGACAGTAAACTCGCAAATTATCTTCAAAGAGTGTTCATCTGACTTTTTAGTATGGGCGAAGCAGTGGGAAAGCACGACAGTACGTGACTCGGTAATCGATGTAATCCCTTATCGAATTTCCAGTAGCCCAAATTGGCATTGACGCTGAAATCACTTGAAACGAACGTGGATCATCTTCTTCTTTCGGGCGTTACGTCCTAACTGGGACAGAGCCTGCTTCTCAGCTTAGTGTTCTTATGAGCGCTTTCACAGTCATTTAAAGAGAGCTGTACATCGTGTGGCGAGTACGAAAATACTCTATGTCCTGGGAACTCGAGAAAATTTCCTATACGAAAAGTTCCTCGAATTGGTCTTCCTGAAAAGCTGCGCGTTTACCGCTACGGCTATCAGAGCCCTGTGGACGTGGACCATAAAGTGGAAATTCTTTTATGTTGTCTCCGGGCACTGACTGCAGGGTGCGGGTAAAGCACCTCAGGTGTGAAGTTGAAATGCTTAAGTACTAACGAAAGGAAAAATCCGTACCCATCGGCTGGATCGTTTCTGTTTTGCGAGGGAACACGAAATGTGGAAGACACTGATGAAGAATCCGGAAGTCACGTGCGTTAAATTTTTATTTCCAAAGGAACTTTTATTTCGTTTGAAAGTGAATAGAATAATATCAAAATTCATCTGAATTAAGTCTCTCCTACATATTTTGATACCTATTCAGTACCTCAACCGATTTCACAATGGGAATTTGTACAGTCGATCTTAAATCATCATCGCTTCCCTCAAAACTATGAAAATTTAATATGCTTGAATTTCGGAAAATGTGACGCAAATTTTAATTGTAGACCATAATTTTAAATTGGCTTCTAATTTTCAGAAATCTAAATGCAGTGAACTGGACCATCGAAATTCATACATTTTGTCTTATAAAAGATGGAACAGTTATTGCGATATGAACGCTTGATGTAAAAATGTGAATGTCAATTCGATTAATTGTGGCAAATTTTCATAAGGGGTTTCTATGTATTTAGGTAGTCCATTTGCTAGACAGTCCGTCATCCCATTACAGTAAATAATGCAATGTAATGGAAACCACACATTTTTTTTATCAATCAAGAGAACGTTTTTGAACAAGCCTGGGAAAGTGAAAGAAGTGAGAACTATTATTGAAAAAATCAAAAATATGAAAGCTCCTGGCGATGATGGAATATTCTACATCCTCATCAAAAAACTGCCTGAAAGTAGTTTATCATTTTTAGTTGATATATTTAACAAATGTTTTCAATTAGCATATTTTCCTGACAAATGGAAAAATGCTAAGGTTGTTCCAATTTTAAAACCAGACAAAAATCCTGCAGAAGCTTCTAGCTATCGTCCAATCAGTTTGCTTGACTCCATCAGTAAACTTTTTGAAAAGGTTCTTTTGAACAGAATGATGACCCACATCAACGAAAATTCAATTTTTGCCAATGAACAGTTCGGATTCCGCCATGGACATTCGACCACTCATCAAATTTTACGTGCAACGAATTTGATCCGTTCCAACAAATCTGAAGGCTATTCTACTGGTCTTGCTCTTCTTGACATAGAAAAAGCATTCGACAGTGTTTGGCATGAAGGTTTGATTGTAAAATTTAAAAAAAAAAAAACACTTATTTTCGAACATACATTGTTAGAATAATTCAAAGTATTTGTTAAATCGTACACTTCAGGTTGATTATCAGAACTCCAGATCTGAAAGACTTCCTGTAAGAGCTCGTGTTCCTCGTGCAGCATTTTGGGACCAATATTATACAACATTTTCACATCTGACTTACCTGAGTTACCTCAGGGATGTCAAAAATCTTTGTTTGCGGATGACACAGGCCTCTCCGCCAAAGGACGAAGCCTGCGTGTCATCTGTAGTCGATTGCAAAAAAGTTTGGATATTTTTTCTTCATACTTGCAAAAATGGAAGATTTCTCCTAATGCTTCCAAAACTCAACTAATAATATTCCCACATAAACCAAAAGCTCTTTATTTGAAACCTTCTAGTAGACATGTTGTCACGATGAGAGGGGTTCCAATAAATTGGTCAGATGAAGTTAAGTATCTAGGGCTCATGCTAGATAAGAATTTAACTTTCAAAAATCACATTGAGTTGAATGCCCTCAAATGTAATAAATATGTGAAATGTCTCTATCCCCTTATTAATAGAAAATCAAAACTTTGTCTTAAGAACAAGCTTTTTATATTTAAACAAATTTTCAGGCCAGCCATGTTGTATGCTGTACCAATATAGACTGTTGTAATACCAGAAAGAAAGCTCTACAGAGAACTCAAAATAAAATTTTGAAAATGATTCTGAAGCTTTCTCTCTGGTATAGTACCAATGAGTTACATAGAATATCCAATGTTGAAACATTGGAACAAATGTCAAATAAAATCATTAATAATTCCAGGCAAAAATCGCTACAATCTTATATTGCCACGATTTATGCGTTATATGCTCATGTTAATTTAAGTATATTCAAAGCGTATTGTTTTCTCTTATAAGCAGGTGAAATCAACTCACCTGTTAAAAATCTGAACTGCTACGGCAAATGGAATGTAGTATGTTGTTAACAAAATGTTAATAAAATCTTAAATTTGTGTTACCAAATTAGGATGATAGTGTTGTCTAATAACACAGAACACCTAGATATAAGAAATGAATGTAATGTTTGGAATGATACTAATAAAGAAATTGAAAAAAGAAAAACTGTCAAGTTTTATGAATAACTATGAACATCGTTTTCACCTCGTTCGTTTTACCAGTGCCATCCCTAAGCCTTATTTTTTACAAAATGTATCTAAGCATGACATTGCGTACAATAAGTCATCATCACTGTCCGTCAACAACCGCACATAACCACAGCGAAAACCATTAATCAAATCATAGCTACTTATCACTCGGCTCAGAGAGAAGGCTCATAAACCGTATGATGTATGCGGTATCAAATCCGAACCAAATGCAGACAGTGCCCAGCCGTTCCAAATCGCATTAAATTTTCAAAATTTATCGCACATTTCGGTTCCCATAAGTAAATGGCTCCCAAGGTGACCATTCTGTTCGGTTTACACTGTTGCGGCGTCGGTGTTTTCGTTGGCTTGCAGATAATCACCACTAGGCTAGGTATGCACCAAAGCCTGGTGACCAGGCAGTGGTCCGGCTAGATATCATACAATAACGCTAACCTGTCCGGTTCTCGGTGAACTACTAGTATTGAGGGTATGCGATATTTCCCATAATTCTAAAAAATAGCGTTCGTAACGAAATTCCGTGGAATTTCACGGAATTCAATCAAGCGAGTTTTATGTTTTCAAATTTGTTTACGTTTTCTTGAAATGAAAATGTTACATCGATATCTTATGGCACATACCGTTTTGTATCAAATTCCGAACAGACTCATATTCCGAACACTCAGCTTTTGTATGGCGATTGGGTTGAAATGTTTCATTAAATTACAAGGAAATAGCAGTAAATTGTAATTCAATTTTAATGTCTTCCAATCTATTTTATACCTCGGCAGTAGTGATGATTCTCTAGTTCGAGACTAGCAAAACTAGCTCAGATAAATTTATTTGCGAAAATATTCATTTGAATACGTTTTATTCGTGTTGTTCGGAATTTGAATCAAGGTGTTCGGAATATGAGACAGAATGAACATACCGTATTGACTCATATTCCGAACACTTAAGGCCAACAGTGACTTCAAACGTACTTGATAGGCATAAATTAGTTGACCTTTGTAAAAATTAAAATTTCTCCTCAAAGTCTAACCGTTAGTTGTTGGATGTGCCGAAAAAAATGTTTGTTTAATTTTGTTTTTATGTAAAAGTTTTGAACAACATTTTGATTCAAATGCCGAACACCGTGTTCATCCTGTCTCATATTCCGAACACCTTGATTCAAATTCCGAACAGCACGAATAAAACGTATTCAAATGAATATTTTCGCAAATAAATTTATCTGAGCTGGTTTTACTGGTCTTGAACTAGAGAACCATCTCTACTCTCAAGGAAAACAATAGATTGGAAGACGTTAAAATTGAATTCGAATTGACTGCCATTTCCTTGCAATTTGATGACATATTTCAGCGAAATATTTCAGCTAAATTGCCATACAAAAACCGAGTGTTCGGAATATGAGTCTGTTCGGAATTTGAGACAAAACGGTACCATTCGGCATTTGAATCAAAATGTTGTTTCACACTTTTACGTAAAAACAACACTAAACAAGTTTTAATAAACAATTTTATTGGCACACCCAACAGCTAACAGTTAGACTTTCCGAAGAAACAAAAATTTTCACAAATATCAGCTAATTTATTCCTATCAGACACATTTGAAGTCACTGTTAGCCTTAAGTGTTCGAAATATGAGTCAAAACGGTACGAAATATTAAGAAATTTCGCTTAACATCGAGCTGAATTCGTGAAAGGAAAAATATTATTCGTTTTTTTTGTAAATCAAATTGAGATAACAGTTGGGGTTTTGTTTTTTATTATACTTTACACGGGATAGGTGCATCGTAAATAATCTTGTAACAATAAACTATAAAGAGTTAAAAAAAACTCTCACGAAGTGAAACATTCTCAGCTTCTTCTACGGTAGTAGCAGTTAAACACAATTGTTGTGTAATATTATTAGGAATTTCGTGTTCCTTTTCGTACTTTCGACATGTAAAAAAATGGCATATTACATACCCTTATATCGATGTCCCACTACTGAGTCCGTTCAGTGCAGACAACAGGTGCGACAGATAGTGACTAGGCTTGGGTTGAACTTAAACTGACATAGTTCTAATGCCTACGAGTGGCAGTTCACTGGTTTTTGGATTCGGATAAATGGCCTTGGGAGATTTTGTTTGCCAACATCCTGAGCCAAGGACCAAACGGCGGTGACTCATAATCATATCTGCGGGCTTCTGCTTCGGATACGATGGTGAAGGGCTTCGTTGGCTTAGCCGTTAGTGGCAGGTATGTTAAATTGATGGACCAGAAATGTTCAGTTGCTGCTGGCGGCCGATTGAGGTTTGTGAATGAGATACATATCACTAGTTGAAATGCTTCGACATTAGCAGAATACTCATGTACGAAATACTGAAAGTAAAAAATATAAAATTCAGTTACTTTCAAAAGTATTTATAATCAGAGCCAAAATAAAGTGCGAAAAAATCATGGTCTTAAAAACTCTCTCCTACAACACTGATTGGTGTTTAATTTTGTTGAGAAAGAATGGATCTAGAAGATCTTAAACTTGCCGTTCTAGATGCTTTAGTGAAATGATTGAAAATGTTACAGAGAGTATTTCCCATAACGCACAAGAGCCGATGATCGATGTAGTTGAATGTTGGAACATTATGGCTGCATTATAAGCACATAATTTAGGAATAAATGGTTTTATGGGCAAAACAGTACACTTGCTATGCTGTATGATATCAAAAATGAGTTCATCAGTACAAACTTAAGCTTAAACAACATTTTAAACATTCAAAGTTTACATGTAGGCATAGCATCATTGGATTGTTTAGCACCGACATTTGCAACTGTATTGCTTACACCTTCAAAATGTGTGGATATGTCTATACAAAACTGATTCAAAGAAAAATGAAATAGTTCAAAATCATCATTAGACATCAACAAATAAGAAAACATGGAATGTCTGTGGTGCCAACGAAACCTTCAGCATCCTTGCGAGGAAATGCTATTTGGTACAAACCTGATCAAATTCGCCCCAGTGGTCAATTTGCCCCAGAGTTCTGGAAGAGATTCTGAAGGCATTTCAAGAGAATTTGTTGAAGGTTTCATATACATAATTTAATATAAATAAAGTCTTGAAGTAATTATTTTAAGAATCAGTGAGAATATCCTTCAAGCATATAAATAAGGTTTTTTTTATTTTTTTTAATCATTCCAAACATTACATTCATTTTCATTTCTTATATCTAGGTGTTCTGTGATATTAGACAACACTATCATCCTAATTTGGTAACACAAATCTAAGATTTTATTAACATTTTGATAACAACATATTACATTTCATTTGCCGTAGCAGTTCAGATTTTTTACAGGTGAGTTAATTTCACCTGCTTGTAAGAGATAAAAAACCGTTTTTCATATACTAAACCTAACTTTACCTAAATGTATAACGCATTAATCGTGGCAATAGAAGATTGTATCGATTTTTGCCTGAAATTATAAATTATTTTACCTGACACTAGTGGTCCCGGCAAACTTTGTCTTGCCATCAAGTAGGCTGTTGAAAAACGCTTTGGATCGTCCCATACAAAATGACAGTTCCGTTAACTTTCGTTTTTAAGAGTTTCCCGGATAATATCCTCGGATTTGTATACCCACAAACACGTCGGAACCCTTGACGAACAAAAGGGAGGAAGAGTCATTCAAATCCGTTGACCCTTTCGTAAGCCATTTCGTGACATACAAACACCACTCCATTTTTATTTATATAGATTTGATCCAATGTTTCAACATTGGATATTCTATGTAACTCATTGGTACTATACCAGGGAGGAAGCTTAAGAATCATTTTCAAAATTTTATTTTGAGTTCTCTGCAGAGCTTGCTTCCTGGTATTACAACAGCTAGTCCATATTGGTACAGCATACAACATGGCTGGCCTGAAAATTTGTTTGAATATCAAAAGCTTGTTATTAAGACCAAGTTTTGATTTTCTATTTATAAGGGGATAGACACATTTTACATATTTGTTACATTTGGCTTGAATGCCCTCAATGTGATTTTTGAAAGTTAAATTCTTATCTAGCATAAGCCCTAGATACTTAACTTCATCTGACCAATTTATTGGAACCCCTCTCATCGTGACAACATGTCTACTTGAAGGTTTCAAACAAAGAGCTTTTGGTTTATGTGGGAATATTATAAGTTGAGTTTTGGAAGCATTAAGAGAAATCTTCCATTTTTGCAAGTATGAAGAAAAAATATACAAACTTTTTTGCAATCGACTACAGATGACGCGCAAGCTTCGTCCTTTGGCGGAGAGGCCTGTGTCGTCCGCAAACAAAGATTTTTGACATCCCTGAGGTAACTCAGGTAAGTCAGATGTGAAAATATTGTATAATATTGGTCCCAAAATGCTGCCTTGGGGAACACCAGCTCTTACAGGAAGTCTGTCAGATCTGGAGTTCTGATAATTAACCTGAAGTGTACGATTTGACAGATAACTTTGAATTATTCTAACAATGTATGTTGGAAAATTAAAGTTTTTTAATTTTACAATCAAACCTTCATGCCAAACACTGTCGAATGCTTTTTCTATGTCTAGAAGAGCAAGACCAGTAGAATAGCCTTCAGATTTGTTGGAACGGATCAAATTTGTTACACGTAAAAGTTGATGAGTGGTCGAATGTCCATGGCGGAATCCGAACTGTTCATTGGCAAACATTGAATTTTCGTTGATGTGGGCCATCATTCTGTTCAAAATGACCTTTTCAAAAAGTTTTCTGATGGAGGATAGCAAACTGATTGGACGATAGCTGTAAGCTTCTGCAGGATTTTTGCCTGGTTTTAAAATTGGAACAACCTTAGCATTTTTCCATTTGTCAGGAAAATATGCTAATTGAAAACATTTGTTAAATATATCAACTAAAAATGATAAGCTACTTTCTGGAAGTTTCTTGATAAGGATGTAGAAAATTCCATCATCGCCAGGAGCTTTCATATTTTTGTTTTTTTTTTAATAATAGTTCTCACTTCTTCCAAATCAGTCTCCCAGGCATTTTCGAAAACGTTCTCTTGATTGAGAATATTTTCGAAGTCCTGAGTAACTTGATTTTCAATTGAACAAGTAAGTCCTAAATTAAAATTGTGCGCACTTTCAAACTTCATATCAAGTTTTTGAGCTTTTTCACAATTAGTTAGTAATAATTTGTTTTCGTCTTTCAATGCCGGTATTGGCTTCTGAGGTTTTCTCAAGATTTTAGATAATTTCCAAAAGGGCTTAGAGGCTGGGTCCAATTGAGAAATCTTATTTTCAAAATTTTTGTGTCTTAATTGAGCAAAACGTTTCTTGATTTCTTTCTGCAAATCCTGCCATATTATTTTCATAGCAGGATCACGAGTGCGTTGAAATTGCCTTCTCCTCACGTTTTTAAGACGGATCAAGAGTTTAAGATCATCGTCTATAATCACGGATTCAAATTTTACTTCACATTTTGGAATTGCAATGCTCCTGGCTTCAACAATGGAATTTGTTAAAGTTTCAAGAGCATTGTCAATATCAAGTTTTGTTTGTAAGGGAATATTAACATCAAGATTAGAGTCAATAAATGTTTCATATATATTCCAGTCGGCTCGAAAATAATTGAAAGTGGAGCTGATAGGATTGAGAATCGCTTCTTGGGATATTTGAAATGTGACAGGGACATGATCAGAATCAAAATCAGCATGAGTAATCAGTTGGCTTCAAAGATGACTAGAGTCAGTTAAGACCAAATCAATCGTAGATGGATTTCTAGAAGAGGAAAAACATGTAGGGCTTGAGAAATATCCTGAGAATTATTCCATGACCGATGTTTGGCATTAAAGTCACCAATGACAAAAAATTTTGACTTATTGCGAGTCAATTTTCGCAAGTCAGTTTTGAGCAAATTAACTTGCTGTCCAGAGCATTGAAAAGGCAAATAGGCAGCTATGAAAGTATATTTACCAAACTGTGTTTCAACTGAAACACTCGAAGTTTCAAAAATTTTAGTTTCAAATGACGAAAACAGTCGATGTTTTATACGTCTATGAATGATGATTGCAACTCCCCAACTCAAGTCGATCATTACGATAAACAAAAAAGTTAGGATTTCTTTTGAGTTTAGATCCAGGTTTTAAATACGTCTCGGTAATAACTGCTATATGCACGTTATTAACTGTAAGAAAATTAAACAGCTCGTCCTCTTTACCATTCAGAGAACGAGCATTCCAATTTAAAATATTTAAATTATTATTTGGATCCATTATTTATATTTATTTATTTATATTTATTTATATTTTTGTACGTCAACAGGTTATAAACTCCCAAATGACAAAACTTAGATTATAAAACACAAAAATCTAACATTACACAGAAAGCACACTCAAAAAATTTTGTCTTAATCTATTTCTACTTAAACCAAATTCAAAGCTCTCGAAACAGGCAACGAAAACACGACACATACTTTTCACAGGATCATTCATGCCGTAGTTTGTCCTCGATCTGTCGATTTGCAGAAAATCATTCGAACGTAGTGCTCGTCTTCTAATATTCACGTTCAGTTGACTCAGAAGCTCCGGACAATCAACGTTCGAATTAAGGAGGTCACTAACGAAGCAGGCTTTAGCTACGTCACGTCTAACACTCAAGAGATCAAGGTGTATCAATTTACAGCGGTCAACGTAGCTGGGTAGATTGTTACGATCGTTCCACGGTAAATTACGAAGCGCGTAACGTACAAATTTCCGCTGCACACCCTCTATTCTGCGCATACCGTTTTGGTAGAACGGTGCCCACACTACGGCCGAGTACTCTAACGTAGAACGCACCAAGGCACAATACAAGGCTTTCAAACAATAAATGTCCTGGAAGTGTTTGCCAAAACGAAATAGAAAGCCTAGTTGAGATGACGCCTTCGATACGATGTAGGATACATGCTCTTTATACGTCAGCTTGGAGTCCAAGATTACTCCGAGATCCTTCACAGCATTTTCACGCTTTACAGCTGCACCGGACAAAGTATATTCGTGGAGATACATTGAACATTTACGGCCAAACGAAATAACAGAGCATTTGGAAGCATTGAGAACCATTCTGTTTTTTTCGCACCAGTTTGCAAACACTTCTAGTTGCTGTTGCAGAAATAGGGCGTCACTTGGTTTTGAAATTACGCAGTACAGTTTGAGGTCATCTGCGTAAGATTTTTTTTGACACTTTAAAATGAAATTAATGTCGTTCATATAGAGCAGGAAGAGAAACGGCCCAAGATGACTGCCTTGCGGTACTCCGGATGTAACACGAAACGATGCGGAACGATGATCTCCAATCTTTACGCACATAGTGCGTCCTGTTAGATACGATCGCAACCAGGTGAGCAGACTACCACTTATTCCCAGTCTATCAAACTTGGCTAAGGCGATTTCGTGGTCCATTTTGTCGAAAGCTGCTGACAGATCCGTGTATATTGCATCAACTTGTAAGCCGTTTTCCATTTGCCGTGTGATGAAAGATGTGTAAGTGACAAGATTAGTATTTGTCGAGCGTTTAGCCACAAACCCGTGCTGATCTGATGAAATGTAATGCGAGCATTTTGATGATAAGAAGTCCAAGACTATCAGTTCGAATAGTTTAGAAGTAGCACATAAGGAGGCAATTCCACGATAGTTTGACACATTGCGCTTACAACCTTTTTTATGAACTGGAAAAACGAATGATTCTTTCCAACAGCTGGGGAACAATCCAGTTTCCAGCGATGAGTTAAAAATCAACGTCAAAGGAGAAGATATTGCATTAATACATTGTTTGAGGACGACAGATGGAATACCATCGGGGCCACAGCCGGTTGATTTTTTTAAGCGCTTCGCAGCAGACAAAACCATCTCATCAGTTATCAAGTGATGAGGTCCTACTGCCGAATAAACTGGTACGCTAGCAGCTGCATCCATTATGTCTCGGCTACTAGTCGATGGATTGGAAAAAACGTTGCTGAATTGCACAAGGAAGAGTTCGGCAATTTCTTCAGTGGAAGAGGCTTCCAACATTCCGTTGGTCATTGAACGGGGGAGTCCAGTCTCCTTGCGTTGATCGCTAACATACCGCCAGAAACTTTTAGGGTTTGATTTCAAGCGTCTCTGTAAGCGTTCTTGGTGAGCAAGAAATAGTTTCCCATTCAATCGCTTGTAATGTTGATTTGCACTTAAATACCGTGCCCTGGATGATGGAGTTCTATGTTTGCTGAGTTTTCTCAAAGCTTTCCGTTTTTCCCTTTTAAGACGTTTAAGGTGCGAGTTCGACCAGGCAGGGTGAGCTATTACTCGGTTAAGCTTTTTTGGTACATACTGGTCAATGGCGTAGAGTAAAATATTGCTAAGTATTGAAGCAGATCGATCGGCATCACAATCGCGAAGTACTTCGGCCCAATGTACATTCATTAGAAACGAGTTCATACTATCAAAATCGACACTACCGAAATCATAGAATAAAGTACTAACTTCCGCATCCTCGAAGGCAAATTTAGTATTGGTCTTTATCGAAAGTTGTAGAGGAGGGTGATGCCTACACACCTTAACCAACATAGATGGAGCTCGTGTGATATTGCAATGAGCGCACATTTCATCGCTAACGAAGCATAAATCCAACGTGCGTCCGTTGTCGTTTTTAACACCATTCAGTTGTCTGAGACAAGCAGTACTGTAGCCATCCAGCAGGCATCCAGACGAAACCGTTCCACTAGAATGGGCGACATCGGGATAATAAAATCCTTGGGCATTCCAATTCCAGTTAACAAAACGAAGATTGAAATCGCCGACAATGATGATGTTGTCATTTGGGGACATCTGACCTATGATCCAATTTATCGATTCGACATGTTTTTCTATGAGGTTAACGTCGTTGACACGATCGGGTGGAAAATAGACGACGCAAATGAAAGTTTTTGCTTCGGAGAGTGACACTGAGACCCATAGCTGCTCAATGACATTAATTTCCGGAATGAACATCTGGCGTGACTTGAAGCAGGAACGGATGGCTAGCAGAACTCCGCCACCGGATCGTTTATTGCTGTTGGACGGAGAACGATCTTGCCGGTACACGCTATAAGTGTCGTCGAACAATAGGTTGGAGGGCGTATTTTCGTTTAGCCAGGTCTCCGTAAAAGCGTAAATGTCGTAGCATTGATCGGAACACGCTAGTTTGTAGTCAACCAGAGTGCTATTCATGCCACCGACATTTTGATAATACATCAATACGTTCAATTAGCGGGTTCCAAAATCATCGGTATAGGGCTGCGAATGAGAATGTCATGAGGAGAGGCACAATTGTTCAGCGTCGGGTACTTGCCGATGGGAGCGGTTTGGAAGACCCCATTGCCGACCCTAGATTCAGGACCGGGATGACTTTGAAGGCAGGAATGCTGATGGAGGTTGAATTTTTCTACGGGCTCGACTGAACTAGGGGGCTTAGGGGCTTCCATAGTACCATATAACGTGCATCCCAGCTTCGGCGAAGTTTGGTCTCTGCTACTCGATGAAACAAAATCGGTGAGGCATACAGATCCAGATGGTTTCTGACAGAAAGCGGGAGTAATATCAGAAGCTGAGAGTTCTAATTGATGAAAATACTTGCCTGAAATGGCAGGCTGGAGAACCTCTTCGACAGATTTGACATCAGGACCACGACGACTAAGATGAGCGCTGGCAGCAAAAGGCGGGACTGTGTCAAATTGTGAAGAGGTCTCCAAACTGCTTAGTGCGGTGCGTCGTGGTGATACTGCATCTATTCTGCCATCGCCTCCACAGATGAGGATGTTGAGCTGGACGTTGTCGCCGTAGGTGAGACGTTCGGTGTTTGCTGGGGTTTCCAAAAATTTGCGTTTGATTTGTTGTCCTTGAACTCACGAAAAAGAATGCCTTTTGGCCATGTTGAAGAGCAGAGAGCCTTGGCCTTCAAGTTGCAGTCGATACCAATTTTGAACGAGATGAATGATAGCGTGTTGATGTCACGACCAGTGGCAACTAGCCGAATAGTTGTGATGTCCTCAGACCCAAGACGTTTTTTTGCCATTTCGCACACTTGTTCAGTCGTTACTTCACGAGAGATACGTGAGAGGTAAAGCCAGAATTTCGGTTGACTCGCGGGCATAGATACAACACCTATTCCAAGTGAAGGGGATATTGATTCAGCGGTTCCGCAATCCATAGGTTGTTTCTGAAATACATGCGTTTGAGATTTGCTAAATAGGCGGCGACTAGGAATTGCGTTTGAGGCAATCCTTTTCGATGATATTGGTGTACGAGATGAAGAATTAGCTAGTGTCGCAAAACTAGTACGTATTTCCTTTTTCAGTTCAGTCATAATTTCCTGCTTCAAATTTTCGACGATCTCATTATGTGCACTTAACACCTTTTCTTGGCCGGCCTCGTACGCACTGCGAATCGTGCTACGAAGATGCAAATCACTCATCAATTTGGTACAAGGGTTGCAGAGATAGAATAGTTGGCTGTGTTTGGCAGCTTCATCAATAGCATGTACAGATAGACCACTACAGTTTCCATGGAATGCTGCCTTACAAAATCCTTGGCAAGTGATCTTAATATGATCAGCTTTGATTTCATCGGAGCAACTAGTGCAGACCATAGGCATTTTGCTTGTGACGAAGTATCAACACGATGTGATCCAGGAAAGATGAAGCGCCTGCAGGTATGCAGCGTCGAGGTCCAAAACTTGCAGGGAAGATATTGTTGTGCTGGACTGGTTCTTGTACGCAAATGCGGTTGATGATACGACGAAATAAATTTTATCACAACTCAACAAGAAATAAATGCACGAATTGAACAAGTTGTAGAGTCTAATGTTATTGAATTTCAGTTGCACTGAGCAATACGAGTGTCAATACACAGATAACAATTAATACAACGAATAAATGTCACGGATACACGGATAAAAACAGTAATTTAGGAGTGACAAAAATTACAGCTAAATAACAACAACAGTGTTGCCAAACCTTAGAAAAACATAATCCAATAACAATTTGATTTGTAAATTTTACACCAACTTGGACTGCTTCAGTCATAGAGGTGGCTTTGAACATTGCATCAATCATTAGATTCAATTGTTCAGTTAGAAAATTAAAAACAGAGGCAGACATATCACTTGAAGTGGGTCCATTTGATGATTTCCCATTAGAATTTTCGGTAGACGAAGAAGCTGGGTAAGAGTTACCTGTGGCGGTAGGGTTTTTTTCCATTTGATTTGAAACAAGTGGAATGGGTACTCATGGAACGAACAGGGGAGGAGTTCAAATTTCATGCTACGATATCGGCAAAGGATTTACCGTGGGTAGATACATTCGAAATTGAAAGATTCGAACGGCTACCCGACGGATTAAAATTAGTTTGTGAATGAGCATGATTATGATCTTCCTGATGGGTATGATTCATGATCAAGCGATCGTTAACTGAAAAATGAGTATTGTTCGATACTCTACCAGGGAAATTCCGGAAACGACCGTTATCGTAACGGATATTATCTTTCATCTGCGTGGCACGAGCCTCAATGACTCTATTGCGCGAAGGGCAAGACCAATAATTGGACTAATGATATCGCTTGCAATTGACGCAAACGAATTTATCGGTATCTTCCTTCACTGGACAGACGTCCTTGGCGTGAGAATAATCTCCGCAAATCATGCATTTAGCATTCATACGACAATTTTTTGTACCATGACCCCACTTTTGGCACCGACGGCACTGATTGAGTTCTGGTAATTTCTTCCAGGTTTCTGGAAATGTCTCCTGCCTAAATCCCCCAAATTCGGAACAACTGACCACGATAGGCGGCACTCTTTGCTTCCTCACTTGAATCAAGGAGCCTGGGTTAGAAGCTGCTTCGATTTGGTGTTCGGAAAAATTGTCTAGCGCATATAACTGATTGCTCATTTCGATACAATTATTCATTTCACCCTTGGAAGAAAGTTCGCATTCCGGGGAAACGTCCTTTCTTCCATTCTTGCCACGTGTAGTAGAAAAAATAGTACTGAAAAGTACTGTTTTAGTAGCACTGAAAAGTACCGTTTTTAATTTAAGCACTGAAAAGTACTGTTTATGTAGAACTGAAAAGTACTGTTTTATTGTTTTAGGTAGTTTTTAAGAAAACTTCCAAGAGCAGAGAGAATTCGTGTACGCACAGCACGAAGGTACGACGCGCACTGTTTTTTTTTTTAAATAGTGAGGTTCATGAACATCAATCAAGAATTTCTTCAATCATTAAGAATTCCCCAGAACGGTCTTCAAATCAAAATCTTTTGGTGAAGCACTCCGATTTGTGTGGTTAAGAGTGAATGAAAGAGTTGAGTTTATTTAGAAAATCACTTCCTTGAAATTTTGTCAATTTAGAGATAATATTTGTAAAAATCATTTTCAATTTGTTCAGCATTTTGAAAGTGAAACAAAAAAAAAAGCAATGTACAAAAAAAAGCCATTAGTAATAACAAAATCTACGTGCATTTTCATTCATATATATCTGATTATTCAGATGAAAAAAATGTCAACACGGTTATACGGCATCAACTAATGCTTGGGTGATAAAATCCGATCATAATATTTGTTATTCTGCACATACCAAAAAACTAGCAAACACTGGTCCTCCGCATCCATTCGATTATTTCCCAAAACCAGATTTTATTCCCCAATCCGAAACGGTGTTGCCCTCAATCCAACTGGAACATAAATTTATCAAACGCCACCGGGTTCCATTTCGATCAATAGCCATTTTGCGCTCCGAAAGCAGCAAAAAAAAAGTCACATATGCACGGCAGAACATACATTTCTGACAGCATCCAAAAGCCACACATTTCCGCACAGGGCTCAACGGGTGAGAGTGCCAACAAAATCTAGTTCGAAAATCACCACCACACATCGCAGCGGCTCCATCAGGGGAACGAACTTTTTTCGCGAAAAACAATCTCCCCAATGGAACAAAACACCTACCGTGCACCCCCACTCGGCTTCCTAGTCAAAGTTTAGGTGCACATAAGTGAAACCGCGCGGCGCAAAAGTTGAGGCGGAACACGCTTAACCGCAAAATTCTGTCGCACTTTGGGCGGTTGCACAGCGGACCCGGATTTAAAAGCTGTGAGCGAAGAGGTGGAGCTTCAATTTATGGGACCTTCCGGACATCGGGACGTTGGTTCGTTGAGTAAATTTATTTAGGGAATAATGTCTACGTTGTGTTTTGCAGTACCTGCTGATTTGTGTATAAATTAATTAATTGAAACGTTGAAAGCTTTCTGCATTGAAACTATTGTTCATATTGAAGATATTTGTGAAAACAGCATTCGCCGCCTTAAATTATGTTTTTTTAAGTTTTCTTCTTTTAAATTCTTGATTAGTATCATGTGAAACATTACATTAATTTCTTGCATATTGATATACTGTGTTTGATAACACTATGATCCTAATTTGGTAAAACTAGATTAAGATTTTATTACCATTTTGTTAACAACATATTACATTTCATTTGCCCTAGCAGTTCAGAACTTTTACATGTGAGTTAATTTCACCCGCTTTAAAGAGTGAGAAAAAACACTTTCACATAACTTAACTTAACATTACCTAAACATATAACGCAATAATCATGGCAATAAATGATAAAGAACTTTTGGCAGATCGTTTGCAAACCACGAGAGAAAAAGATAAATTCCTGTTGAATTCCGAAAAGTATCACCGCCTACGTGTCATCGATATAGGTACCTTTCCCACATGTGCGGCAAAGATTCAATCGAATAGGCTGCGAGCGAGGCGTTTTTTTTTTGCAATTTGTGCAACGCGAAACATCGCCCGCGTACAATTCCATTTCCTTCTGTTTGGTTGGTAAACACAATGAATTATGGAGCTGACTTTTGCGATGAGCGATGTCCGTCCCTTTTTTACTGCTGAGTGCTCGGGAAAATGTTGTTTTTCCCTCTGTCAAGTGAAGTGTGGTTGTTTTTAATTAAAATAATTGCTTGAATGGTGGGAAATTTTCGGGATAAATGGCATATTTGCCAAGCGCCACAGAAGCTGGCATTTCGGGAACGGAAAAATCAACCAATTGATGCATGTTACGATGCGTTGGGTGAGTGAAGGATTATGATGAGATCAAGCTTTCATATATGTTGTATTTTGGTGAATATAATGCACTATTTTATTTCTGTTGATTTGCATAAAGATTTTGTACGATTTTGTATTCCGATTTAAAGTTGAGGCTTGGAAATGGTTCATATAAAATGCTGAAATGTAAATTTTTCTTCTTCTTCGTGGAATTACGTCTTCACTGTGACAGAGCCTGCTTTTCAGCTAAGTGTTCTAATGAGCACTTCCACAGTTTTCAACTGAGAGCTTTCGTTGCCTAAGTTGCCATTTTCGCATTCGTATATCGTGTGGCAGGTACGATGATACTCTATGCCCAGAGAAGTCAAGGAAATTTCCATTACGAAAACATTCTGGACCGAGCGGAAATCGAACCCAAACGTCTTCAGTATGGCTTAGTTGCTGCGGACTCTAACCATTCAGCTAAGGAATGCCTTAAATTTGATTTATAAATAAACCGGGCGGTCTTACCCTTTGCTCCCTTACAAAGGCCATACTATTTCAGATGTTGGAGAAAAGAACCTTCACTTGCTTCGTTATATCCATGCAATTTAATTTCACTCTTTCCATTTTAATCTTCTTTGAGGGTGTAACATGCTATATTTAGCACAACAGAAAGAGAAAGATTATTAAATGCTGCGAATAACAAACAGACTTGAGTGTAGGGGAAAATTATATTGAGGATTAACTGTGATTGTGATTCACTGTGGATTGAACTTGGAAAATTATTTACCAAATTATCCACTGTGCATTAGACAAAAATTGCTGTAAATAACAATAAAAGTGTTGGTTCAAGGCTGATCAGAGTATTCTCGGAGTAAAAATTCTTTATTAATAAAAATATTGTTTCACCAATCAGAAATTATGGGAAAATTATCTTATTTTGTCCAATTCTGATGGAAAACAAGTTTTTCTTTTTTGAGATGCTGACGGCTTTGAATTTAATTTTGACAATATGTCTTGTGGCTTACCAAATGACTCACAAACAAAGAAAAATATGAAACTGAAAATAGGACGACATTTACTTAAAAACTGGTTTATTTAACAGCTTCCTGATTTAAGCGAGTATAAAAAAAAAATAATATTGGCTAAAAATGCGAGACTGCTTCGATAACATACGATGAGAAATAATAAAAAAAAACTTACCACAAGAGAAATGATCCCATTGTTGTGGGTATTCCTATTGTTACGGTTATGCCCTTTATGCTGTGTTCATTTAGTTTGCAACAGATCCGGCACTACCTATCGATAAATTGACTTGTTGATACTGAAACAGTTAAAAATTCCAAACTTTGCCTTACGACGCGTGAATGTTATTAACTCGTATCCAGTCAGCAAATGGAAAAAAGTAAACAAATTATACCATCTAGGCAATTTCTGACGGATTGCCTTTGTTTCAGTTCGAATGGAATGGTCAGAATGTCTAGTTTTTTAAAGATCATTGGAAGTTTTGGAAATGTTCACCGGTTCGGAGTTATTCCAGTGGGACACTGGGTTAAGTCGAGTAAAACTGACCCCAACTTCCTTTTCAATCAACGTTTATCCAACTTATAAGTATAAACCTGACTGCAGCTCAACTTGTTTTTATTGTTTCCACTAAGTACGTTATGGGAGAACTTAGACACTGAAACCCACTTTGGGCTTGGGTATTTGTGCGGTTATTTATGGTACCTCTTCAGAAATGGCCGTAGATAAGTCAATTTTATTTTTCAAACCATGCGGATTGGATTACTGAATAGCTCAATAGGGAGCCGGTTCCTATTCTTGGCACTTTTGATTCATTTCGGCAGTGGTTTTTTTTTGGAAGCTACAGAAAAACCCCTAATCGTAAAAGTAAATCATGGAAGTGCCCAAGAGGTTCTGCACCCTATATATGTCAATATATATTAGAGTGTACCACCTCACTGTAGTAGCCATGTCGTGTCTTGAATGTAAACGAAACGTTGATAGCCTTCCAGCATCTACACACTTCTACAGTACAGTTGTTGTTGAACCTAAATGAATCGCACTCGCTCTACGCGCCTGTGTAGTATACATGAGATGGATGAATTGGGGCCTTTCTTAGCCGAGTGGTTAGAGTCCGCGTCTACAAAGCAAAGCCATTCTGAAGATGTCTGGGTTCAATTCCCGGTCGGTCAAGGATCTTTTCGTAATGGAAATTTCCTTGACTTCCCTGGGCATAAAGTATAATCGTACCTGCCACACGATATACGAATGCGAAAATGGCAACTTTTGCATAGAAAGCTCTCATTTAATAACTGAGGAAGTGCTCATAAGAACACTTAGCTGAGAAGCAGGCTCTGTCCCAGTAGGGACGTTAATGCCAAGAAGTAGAAGAAGAAGGATGAATATGGGTTATGAAAAGGGTCTGCGTGAACTGTGGATTTGAATTCGAAATTTGTAACCTTCTGAGTAATTGGGCTCGGTAGCTAAGTTGGTAAAGCACTCGTCTAGCATAGAATAGTCATGGGTTCGAATCCCACCTTAGCACGTGGATTTTTTTAATAACTTCACTCATAATGAGGTGATAAATTAAAAAAAAAACATGTCAATTAGACTACCGAACAGCTCAATATACACTCCCGTGCATAAGATTGGGTTCAGCCCTTAAAAAACATACAAAAGTGTTCAGTCTATATTTCTGTGATTACACGTCCAATTGAAACTCTCTAAGTTGCATTCGAAAGGCAAAAAGTTATTCTGACTTTGTATTTTTTTTTTTCTAAAGCATTTTTTGGATTTTGTATACTAAATTTTTACTTAAAGTTGTGAAGCTTTTCAAAAAACATAGCTAATTTCCTCGGCATTGAATCGACCAAAATTTTATAACAAGGTGTCATTAGAATCGTAATCTTATATTCTATGAAGAGCACTTCCGAAATTTGTGTGGAAAAATCTGAAAACTATTCAAAATCAATGGAACAGTCACTCGAGTCATTGTGCGAAAGTTTGGGTTCACCCCTCAGTATGGTGTATCGTCCAAAAGTTTGGGTTCACCTGAACTTACTTGAAAAAATAAAATTGTGTGAAATCTCAAACCAATCATGTGCACGCTATTAATTGCGTTTGAAAAAGCTATGAGTTATTAAAATCGGTTGAAAAATGGCAGAAATATTGATAAAAATGATTTGCGTGTGGCTCAGGTGAACCCAAACTTTTGCACGATCATACATCATTCTAAAGAGTACGGTAAAACTGTCTTATACGTTTCTAGTTAGGGTATTTGATGAAATTGTTATTTGCAGGTTCATTTTTTTTAAATGGTTCGTTAAGTCAGAGGGGATCAAGTACAAAACTTAAGAAAATTGGATTATTCTTTCATCAGATGCGAAATTACCTCACCTCCATTTCACTTTGACCAGATTTGATGAATGACAATGCGCATGAACAGAGTTCTCCCTATCAGGAACCAAGGCACAAATTTGAATATTGGAGTTTTTGATATCGTGATTTCAGAATCACGCTATTGGCAGCGTTACGAAATGAAAATGAAAAAATGGAGACAAGAATATTGTTCTCAAACTAGTGGACAAATTCATGAAAATAAGATGTGGTAAATCACACTTATGGGAACAAAATCACGGATAGGCATAAGATGTACTTTCCGTTGCGTATGATTTTTTGTACACGAATATCAGAACGGATTATTTTACGTGCCTGTGCGTCGTCCATTCACTGATCGACATCTTTTTGATAAGATTTGGGTCACTTTTAAAAATCATAAGAAAAACCAAAACTATTTGTTTAGCTTTTTGTAAAAATAGAGAAACCAAAGTTTTCAATCGATAGTATCATTTCTGGGAACGAGCGTTTTGAAAATTTCAGATTCGTCCTGTCATTTAATGGATTAACATGTTTTCATAGTTTCGCCTAATAATTTGATCTTGATCCTTAAAGTACAATGTGAAAACGTTGAGATATTATTAACCTAATATCAAGCTCAATGGCACCACTGCAAAATTCCGTATCCTTTAGACCACCATTAGTAAATCCTAAACATCTACACCCTAAACGCTAACCCAAAATGTCCTCTTCAACGAAGACGGAAACATAATTTTTAGAAAAGTTTTGAACAACTGCTTTTGAAGTATCGATGCTGCCGATGATTACGATGACAGATCCTTGAACTTTAATATATATTTCAATTTAGTTGCAGATATTTCCATTTAATGAGCTTGAACGACTGTCGTTATTGAAACAATGAGCAAATCTTTAACCTAATTTATTTTATTCTGTACACATTTTCTACCTTTATTGTTAGAAACAAATTGCCCAACTGGATTGAACAATATGCTTTTGAATATTTAATATGTTTTTCGTTACAGTATAGCAACAATTGGTTGTCTGTAAATCAGATATTCAACAAGTCGAGCAAATGCATTCTAAAATGCACATGTGCTTCACTCTCGGCACATAACATAAGTGGAATTCGAGTTCAAAAAGTGGTACCCACTTTTATATTTGCATATTGGTAAAGAACATGTCAAAAGAGTTATATCACCAATACATGAATCGACATTGTATTGGAATGCATAGAAGATAACATGTAGCTAGAGTGGCAACGAAGGGAATGGAAACAACTATTTTTGGTACAACTTAAAAATTGGATTCACGCCACTCATATCCGAGATAATTAGGTCAATGTATAAGATATTCATATTATTACTTGTATCTATATAAATAAATATGGAGTGATTTGAATGATTATTTTTCCGTTTTGTTCGTCAAGTGTTCCGACGTGTTTGTGTGTATAAAAATCCCAGGATATTCACCGGGAAAGTCTGAAAAACGGGAGTGAACGGAACTGTCATTTTGTACGAGACGTTTCATGGCATTTTTCAACAGCCTACTTGATGGCAAGACGAAGTTTACCGGGCCCACTAGTTAGAAATAAAAAGGCCCGCAGAGACGCCGTCACGGTCCCATAGGGATCCGCTATCCACCAGTTGGGAAACACTTGTATACAATCTTAAAATGTATTGATTATCTACAAATTTTGACCTGATTTTCCAAAATTAGCATGATGACAGCACACCCAAAAAAATGTTATCCAGCTCGATCTTTACGCTTCTCGCTTTCCCATGCTTCAACACCCCGCGTGATACTCTCCTCTCGACAACTCCACACCAAACACTTCTGAAGTCAAGCATAGTTCTCCAACTAGTTACGCTTATCTCCAAGAGCAAGACCGGTTTTGTCAGACTAAAGGGGCTGTCACGACTAAATGCCGTCAAGTCCCCGTTGCGACCCTAGCACCCAATCTAGTACCTATGCTAGAACACCGGCACCGGCGAAAGTATCAACATGCATTCCCATCGTCGTCGCTGTTAAAGTTCTACAGTAAACACTTACGTCCACGGGGGTTGCTATCTTGCCTCGGCGGGAACGGCGAATCTCGGAACGAATGCTGGGAAAATACCTACTGCTCCGTGATCCGATATGTTTGATGTTCTAATGTCCTTAGGTCGGGATTATTTGGTTGCTGCTCCAACGGAGGATGCGAAACCTTGCAAAGCGCGACGAATACGATGGCACCAGTATCCTACATATTAGGGTGCGGCTTATTCTTAGAAAGTTCTCAAAATCAAACGTTCATGTGCTCTTTTAAATTCAAATCACATAGAAAGAGAAACCTGAAAGTTTAAGCCAAACATATTGATATTAAGAGATTGCGCAAACGATTTAAAGGTGAATTTCCAAGTTAAAAAAAAAAGACATAATAAAAATAATAAATAATATCACCTAGTTATTTTTTAAACAATTTTGAAAGTTTTAACACTATTCTCTTCAAAATAAATTTACGAGATATATGAGTTTTGTCTAAATTTTTTCCATTGATTTTTTTAAACAGATATTTTATTCACACTGTTTAAAAATAAACAAATTATCTTCAAAAGTATTTAGAGAGAATTTTAATCGGTTGAGAACTCAGAAAATGTTAGTAGAAAAAGTAATATATTATAAAGAAAACTACTTTATTTTAAGACTAGTTTTGATTCAATGTTTGACAGAATTCGTATCAATCCAATTATTAAGATAATGGTGCTAAAGAAATCGAAATCGGTGGAAAAATAACAATATAATGAAGACTTTCCTGCAGGGCCTTACTTGGCCGAGTGATTGGAGTCTGCGGCTACAAAGCAAATCCATGCTGAAGGTGTCTAAGTTCGATTCTCGGTCAGACAAGATCTTCTCGTAACGAAAATTTCCTTGATTTCCCTGGGAAAAGAAGTATTATCGCCTACCACACGATATACGAATGCTAAAATGGCAACTTTTGCTAAGAAAGCTCTCAGTTAATAACTGTGGAAGTGCTCATTGGACACTAAGCTGAGCAGCAGGCTCTGTCCCATTGAGGACGAAATGTCAAGAAGAAGAAAAAGAGCTTCCATGGAGATCGTATTTTATAACTGAAAGCTTCAACTCGTTTGCGTTTTTAGATTTCTCTTTTTATGTGATTTCATTTCAGAGGAGCATACACACTTTTTTTTCGAAAAATACGCCACACCCTATTCCACATCTTCTGGGTGTGCTTTCGCCGAAGCGTGGAATATGGGATAAGCTTCATCGGCGGAGTTATTTCTGCCTTCTTGGCTCTAGGTCTTGGCTCGCAGGAGCTGCTGTTGCTGTTGCACTACACAATCCTTGGAGCAAGAGCATCTGCTCGGATGACGGGACGATGGGTGAGGTCGATAGAGAAATAATGGGATTTTGATGGAAGTATGCTAAGTATTTGCTTTATCTTTCGAGTTAAGGGGAGATGAATGTACATTAAATGGATTCAATTTTCCAGTGGAACCGAGCGTACGATCCATACTCTACACGGAACCTTTACGGAAGATCCTCACGGAAACGGAACTTGTTGTCAGAGGAATGAAATTATTACGAACGTTTGACACTATTTTCAAAGTTGTGGAATGCAGATAAGAAATTCAAAATTTTCATTAGCGGCATGAGCTTTCAACGAAAGTTACAAGCACGACATAAAGTAATGCAATCAGGACTTGTTTTTTTTTATTATGAACATAAATATAATGCAGCATTCCACATCTTCGCCGTCTCATCGAGTTGATCGGTAAGATTCCTTTTGGAATATTGAAATATCCAAATGACTCGCGCACAGCTAAATATAGTCATATTTAAAGTATCATGGTTGGGAAATTTTTTTCACATTAATAAACTGAATAATTACACAGAGAATCTATTTGAATGCGATGTATTCGTGCTGTTCGGAATTTTAATAAAGGTTTTCGGCATATGAGACAGAATGAACACAGTGTGTATTTGAAGAAAAAAGTTGTTCCAAATTGCTGGGTAAAATCAATTGTAAAAGATGATTAATAATTATTTTTATCACCTCACTTAATGGTTAACAGTTGAACTAGATAAAGAAGTAAGATATTTCTAAAACATCAGCAGATTTATGCCTATCAAATACACTTAAAGTTTATGTAAGCTTGTAATGGTCGGAGTATGAGTTTAAACGGTACGTTTACTAATGAGTTTTGTCAATTTGGCTATTGCATACCATATTTTTTTGATATTGTACCATAATTAGGTATTGTTCAGTACTAATGTTCAATGTGGTATTATTATGCTATTGAAATATTGTTTATAATAGTCGGAAATACCTCGAGGAACTACTATCAATGCCACAAATTATGGGCGAAGCCAGAGGGGCGCCATTGCCCCCCCCCCCCCTTGGCTGACTTAAAATAATTGTCAAAATTGACAGGTGAAAATTTTATTCGAATTTTCAAAAACATGTTTGTGTTCAATTGAATAATTCTTGAAGTTCAACCAAATCAGACTTCTGCCAAAGACCTTACAAGAAATTATTCGAGGTTTTATCAAAAATCCGCAATGGATCTTGCGAGGAATCTGCTAAAACTCTATTATGCAACTCAAAATGTACTTACCAAGCATCTGTTAGGCTATCTTGAAATGTTCATCCAGATATTATTCGAAGAATTCGTCAAGAAATTTGAAAAAAGAAAATCCCCACAGATTTGCCTGGAATTTATTATCGTTCCTGGGAGTACCTCGAATTTTTCCAACGAGTGCTCAGCGATATGTCAAGATAATATCTGCCTTTTAAAATTTTTCCAAAAGTTAATCTTTGTTTTCACCCGAGATTTTTTTGAAAATTTCTACAAAAATTTCACAAAGAACTTCTTTCAAGACATCTTTAAGAAATCATCTGAAGAATTTTGACAAAATTTGTTTTTTTTCCTTATAAAGGAATTGCATCATGGATTGTTTCAGTAATTCAAGCAAAGAACATACTGGGAAGTTTGTAGAATTTTCTTAAGGTATTAATCCAAGATATTACCTTCCAGTATTCTTCTACATTCGTTTTAGAAAATTTCTTTATGCATTTCCTATTAAACTTGATTAGAAATTATATAGATAGTTAATCTTCAGAAATTATATTTTTTTAGAATCATTTCTAGAAAATTTTAATAGTTTTCTTTTTTCCAAAAAAGTTTAATATTTTCTAGAAAAGCTTGAACTTGTTGATTTATGTTTCCAGCCCTGAAGATGATCCAATAACCGGACCTGAAAGTCGGCAATGATTAAAAATTAGTCAACGCAATTAATTAGACTGAAAGCCGAAACTCCAAAAAAAATCTTTTGGGTGCACACGCCGAAAAAATCATGTGATTTTACGTCTTCTGGATGCACATTTCAAATGCCACAGCGTCTGATTCGGGAAATGCCGATTATAGTGCTTTCGTTTTCGTGTCCATTAACGTGTAAAATTACATTTTTTGTTCAATACATCTTCAAGGACACATTTTCCTGTCGTTTTTTTCATTTAAATCATGTGTCATTCAATCAAACTATGAATTACGTCCACAGTAATTTCCATTATTTTTAATAGTGTAAGTTTTTGCTGGAAACATTTCGCATTGATTTGTCCAAACTTCTGTGTTTGTCAGAATTCCTCTAATTATTGAAACAGGATTTTTTCAGGTAGACATCGCAAAAAATTTAGAGACTTTCCAGGGACTTTTACAGGACCTCATCCCATGCTTCCTTCAGATTTTTTTTTTATAAAACTAACATTCGGGATACATTTATAATGCCGCAGGGAGCCAGGCGATAAAATGCAATACATACAATACAATAACAATTTTTTAAAACATTATTTTCACTAGCGAGTAAGGTAAAAAGGTGTAAAACGCCCCCTTAAGGAACAAATACCCTCTTGCAGTAACGAACGCATCACTTCTAAAGTTTTTTTTTTATTTCAATGCGTTACTTATTTAGTTGGTCATGCTCTGCACGCAACATTCTCTTTCCAGGTTGCTTCAAAAAAGTGTATAAGATGTTTTTTTGTAAACGGTCCAAATGTTTACGTTTCAAAATAACCAGGGCAATATGCTCCTCCCACAGCGTTGTAGAAATGTTTCCAAGGAGAATTCCACCACATGCTGATCTTAGAAGGGTCTATTAGCAGTCGTCTTCCAGTAAAAGTTTTTTTTATTAAGTACAGTAGTAAAGAATGGGCTTTATTTACACTGAGGCTTGCTTATCAGAAGCAAAATTTTAAACCAAAAACCTGATTTTCGATATTATTGGAATTTCTATTGATTGTTTATACTGTTCAAAGAACATATATGCGCGACATCATTTTTTCGCGGATATTTCAGATATGTAATCATATTTATGTGTAAGCCCGGGTAGAGGAGAATAGCAAAAGGATAACAAAATTTACTATTAAAATAGAATGTTTGAATAGCAAAATTTGTTCTTTGTTTGTTTGAAATAAGAGATAAAATAACAAAAATAATAACTAAGTTTATATGGCATAAAAACTAAATAATATCATATTTTGCCATTGTAATAACAAAATAATAGCAAAAATATAGGCAACTGCAAATAACAAAATATGTTATTATTTAGATATTGAAAACAAAATAATAACTAAATGAGCTATTCACGAATAGATCGAAATAATGGTTATTTTAGTCCTTTGACTTTAATATCTAAATTTAGAATATTTGAAAAATAAACTTTTTGCTTACCTGCAAAAAACATTTGCGTTTTAAATCTTCAATGAATATCATACGAATTGTAAAATGAGCTATTATTGCAAAATTTGATGTTATCATGAATTATATAAATAAAGATTTCAAATATCAAAATAATGACATATTTTACTGTGATGGCGATGTTTGTTATTATGTAGATATTTAATATTTTTTAGTATTTTTGCACTAATAACAAATTTTACCATGAAAGTATATTTTGTTATTGATTAGTTATTACATGACTCTCAAGGATAACATATCAATGACAAATTTTGCTATTATTGTATGTTTTGCTATTGATAAGATATTTATGTCATATATTAATAACATAATAATGGTTAAACCAGATATGATTGCAAAATTTATTCTTATTTTACCATTATTTTGTTATTCACCTCTACCTGGGAAACAAGCCTTAATCCCTTGAAAATAAGGAGGGGCGTACTGCTAATGTCCCAGGTGATGACGCAAAGAAAAAACACACTAACATGTTCCGCTATCAACTATTGGCCACTATTTTGCACTTCACTACACTTCGAAATTAGTGCCGAAATTGCGAAATTTTTATATGATATCCTACAGGGCGTTACGATGCAGCTGAACTATATGAGACAAGTTAAAATTACTCCAGGGCGTCGATACAACTTGGAATTTGTAGTCGATTCAGGGCATTAAGGTGCACCTAATCTACGTAAGACAATGCCAAATTAGTTTGGGGCGTTTATACGTCTTGACAATCTCTTCTGATTTTCCATAGGGCGAATCTTGAAATATTCAATTGATGTCTCACAAAGCGGCGTAAGGACGCATTTGGTCTACGTAAGATGAGCTCAAATTATTCGAAAGCGTTGGTAACTTTTTCAATTGATGTTCTATAGAACGTCAAGATATACGTGATCTAAATACAATAAGGTCAAATTACTCTGGGCGTAAATACAGCTCGTTAATTTTCGATTGATTTTCTACAGGGCGGTTCTAAATGAAATAAGGTAAAAATACTCCAAAGCGTTAGTACATTTCGACTGATGTCTTATGGGGCGTTAAATTGTTGTTGATCTTGCAAAATTCTATCACATTATCTACATTTTTCATGACTTCGGGTGAAAATTTCTAACAAAAATCTGAGAAAAGCTTCTTAGTCGTCGACTAAGCGCGACTAAGCAGGACGACAGAGCTGGTTGGTTAGAATTTATCAATGACTATCTTAAAGAACACTACAACAACTAATCTGCAGAAGCGACATGAAAATTCTCAAAATTTAACTTACAGAGTAGCATATTTTTTAGAAAATAAAACATGTATGACTCTCTGAAGTATTTTCTGAAAGAATTCTGAAAGTGCTTTAGAAGAAATTCCATGATGATTGCATAGCAACTCTTTTGAAAATTTATTCCGCCATATAAAATTCTAGAAGAATATTTTAACTTGTGCTCAAACGGAATGTTAAGAAGAGTTCCCGATAAACCCGTAGAGAAGTTCTTATATGAACCTCTTCTAGAATTTTGGTGATCGAAGAATAATTTTTGTATCAGTTGTAATTGGTTATTCTTAAATTATCTTTAAAATTATGTGAAAAGGAATTCTGAAAACAATGCTTTACAGTTCTACTAAAAAAAAGAAATTCCACAAAGAATGTTTAGAGAAATCCGTAGATGTATTTAACCCCTCTACCGGCAGCTTCATTTTTTACCGCAAAATTCAAATTCAAATCGTTATAACTTTTTTGTTTTTCAATATTTTTGCACCATTTTTTTCACAAGCTCTCAAAAAACTCTTCTAGTTTTAGGATCTGGGTCGATATTGATAATTGATCATCTGGTTTTGGAAATATTCCAAAATTCTTTGGGGGACCGACCCGTAACTAGAACCCCCCGTTAATTTCTCAGGCCACAGAATTTTAATCCTATTCGGATACTCACTCTTCGGAGCAATACATTAATGAGAATATGTTGTGAAAAAATGAAGCAATTTGGTGCAACCGTTTTTAAGTAATGACCATTAAGGTTTCTGGAACCACGCTGGCCAAATAAAGATCTTAAGAACTTCATAAAACATCATATCGTAATTTTCAGATATCTCCAAAAATACTGAACCGATTTGTATGATTTTTCCAGAGAAGTTTCTTATTACCTGGCATTATATAGCCCACATTTTATTTTTTTGATAAATTGATCAAAAACAAAATGGCCGCCTAAGACATTTTATATGGAAAATGTCGGTCCCCCAAGGAACATCGGAATATCTTTAAAACCAGATCACCAATAATTATCATCGACACGGATTCCAAAACTAGAAGAGTTGTTTGAGAACTTGTGAAAAAATGGTGCAAAAATATTGAAAAACAAAAAAGTTATAACGATTTGAATATTTATTTTGCGGTAAAAAATGAAGCTGCCGGTAGAGGGGTTAATTAATAAACAAATGTTATAAATTATGCAAGAAGGGTGTAGAGGTTATGCATAATGATTGTTTCTGTATAAAATCACTCACTTCTTACTCACGGAAATCCTGACTATGCCCATGCCTCAAATTAAACTGTTATCAAGAAATGTCTCTTTAAGGATAGAGCTGTTTTACTTTTATTTAGATCTCTCATTTAGATGATAGGTATTGAACATTATCTGGTATGGAATAACTTAGTTTTATTCAGCAGAACGTTCGTCTGCTGGGGTAATAGCACATTACATACACATTTACTTCCATTAATTCCTCAATAACCAGTTCGGTTGTACAGATAAGCCTTTTATTAAGTAGATTTTTTACACGGTCCAATCGAGACTCTATTTACGCGGTTGAACCGAGTTTTGAATTTATGTGGTTCGCCCACGTTAAAAAGTTGACTGAATATCATTTATTTTACTAGTTTGAGATGGTACACAAATTAGGTCACGCAAAATCACTTTTTTTTAGACACCCCCGCCCCCCCCCTTTGTCTCGTTTTTTGTATGAGACCTTTAAAAATTTTGTAAGCCTTGACGCCCTCCCCGCTTGAAACGTGACATAATTTATTCAAAGAGGGCAAGTTATGTGTGAGGCGAAGAAGCAAATGTTTCCATTAATTCGACATGATAAAGATGTTTTTCACAAAATGCGACACGAGACAAGACATAACACTTATAGTTCTTACTATCGTCAAAAAATATCTTAAAAATTACCTCTCTTACCTCTCTTACCAATTTTGGGCACGATGTAGCCCATCTACAGGACAATGTCAGACTGATTGCGTTTTGTACGTTGTTCGTTCACGTCCGAAGAGAAAAACTGCTACAGAAGTGTCGTGTTCTGCAGATCGAACAGTCACGAAATGATCGGGGGATCGTCGTCATTCATCAGCGCTCCATGGTTATTGCTGATGAACATTGATTCGCATGTGTTTTAGTGCGAGGTTAAATCAGTCGGACATTGTCCTAAAGATGGGCTACATTGAGCCCAAAACCGGTAGACGGAAAGGCAATTTTTATGTTTTTTTTGACGATTGTAGAACTATAACTATGTCTTGTCTCGCGTCGCGTTTCGTGAATGTCGTGTTGTTCTTACTTTAGCGCAAACCACACAAATTTATAGATAAAGATGTTCCTTAAAAATCTTTATCTCTCTTCACGAAACACAATATGAGGCTTATTAACGAATTACAATATTCAACTAATCTTCAAAACTCTACATACAGCATTATACGATCCATTTGAAATATTTTCGATTTTCCATATAAAATGGTTTATTTTGAAGTGTAGGATCTGAGACAGTTATTAACCGATATGAATGGAATTTTCACAGCACATCTGAAATAACATGGATTTAAACATATGTTGTTGAAAATTATTTCAAACCACGATTTCCATAGCAAAAATACTAAATAAACGCTGCAATATCTTTAAAAAGCTGATATGTTGCACTGTAATGCAAAATTGGATGCATAATTCGATAACCCTGTTGCGTGATCCCAGGCTTTGGAAAATCTAACGGTCATTGACACACGAGCTATAATTTCATCCCATTTATTCGCCTGCATTCATACAACAAGCATGACATTTATCGTTTGTGGAAGATAACGAGCCACTTGTAACTTGACACACTCTCATTCTGATCAAGAAATATTGTCTATGTCTACAACCGAAGAGGTGTTTGATTATCCAATAGATTACAATTTGGTTGTTAAAGGTTGCATTACCAGAAAAAATGAAAGTTATTACCAATATTATGCAAAACATAAATCACCAGAATGAGCCTATGCATGCCATACAACGTTTGAATTTTACTGTGCACCCTGTTTTCAAGTAGCCCGTTAGAGAGAGCGAGACAGCACCAACACACGGCGCACAGTAAAAGTCAAAAGAACAAAAGAATTTATAGCACGTACAGAGACTCATGACTCGGTTCTGTAATAGTCTGTGAGAATTGCTGCTCGTGAACGCTCTCGGGCCAAGTACCAAATGAGAGAATGAATGTTTTCATTCATAAGGCTCTCCGATTGCGATGTGCTGTTATGGTTCACAAACTGTTACACTCTCTTAATATGGTTCAATCGGCTTATTCGGATCAAAATCTAAACACTGACGAACACTTAAGCACAGAGAACAGACATAGAGGCTCGAACAACATTCAGTCAAAATCATGTGTAAAGGTTACAGTCAATCATCAGCGCCGCCAACGCAGACAGCGCGACATACAAACTCGTTTCGACAACACGATGGCACTAGTGAACGTTAACAGACATTGGCACACAAAGCAACGACAAGTGGCAATTTTTTATGGTGGCGCACAGGGAATGGCAGAAAACTCGGAGCGGTGCAAAATATGCATGTGCTGCACCCGACTTTTGCGTGCGTCTCCTGTTTTTGTTGAGTAACACAAAAGAAGGTGCGAGTATTGCCGCAACTGTGTGAGAGACAGAAGATAGCTCCAGCTCTACTCTTTAAAACTCATGGAGTAAAGCACAATGTGCTTCGTGTGGTGCTTTTCATTGAAAACATAATCGAGAACGAATGTGACTGACGGCGGTGTCGAATCATTTATTGCTTGCTCTACACTTCAAAATCATTTAAGGGTTTATTCACAAATTTCATAACGCCGAAAATAGCCATTTTTTCGACACTCACCCACCCCCTCGTAACGCATTTTGCATGAATATTTTTCGAAGCCGCGAAATTGCGAAAATTCCGCGAAATGCCGCGAAATTTGTTAAATTTAGAAAATTTATATGACAATCTCAGTAAATTTAGGATATTTGCTTATGAAAATGAGTAATTCATTTTTAATTTGAGGTTCCATCAGAAATGTTCTAATCGTTTATCTTCAAGTTGGATGGTTTGCTTGTTTTTTGTTGTGTAAACATGCATTTTCATGTTAAGTATGGTCAAAGCTATGGAACCGCGACAAAGCCGCGAAATTTTGATTTTATCGCCTGGGTCACCCGCGAAATTTCTAAAATGTTGCCGCAAATTTCCATTGTCCCTAGTTATGATGTTTGAAAATGGGCCCTTACGTAGAAAGCACGTGAATTTGAAACTAGGACGTAGGGCATTTCTTACAATATTCGGAAATTATTTTGTAATGAGAGGCCGTACATTAATTAAGTAAGGAGTTATGTGTAGGGTAAATCATGTGGAGGGGGAGGAAGTTGTTTGTTACGTGCTAGACCAATCCATTTTAATGAGCCATTTTACGAGACGTTCGAATGACGTTTTCCGGCGGGCCGCTAATTGTTTTTGTTCAAAAAACTAGCATGACATGTGAATGCCGCTGGTAACATTTTTGTTGGTCATGGCATTCCCGTCTCTTTTGAAGCATTATTCTACCCAGTTTCCATGTTTTGTGTTTCCAGTAGATGAAATAAATTGCTCCCTTCCTGCTGATTTGATTTAACATGGAAAGATTGAAAAGTTTATTAAAGCGCCATTGTTGAATGAGCTCCTTCCAAATCTAACGCTAGAAGAAACGTAAATAAATGGGCCCGCCAGCAAGTTTCAAAGCTTGTAAACAAACGGAAAACATATGATTCGAAACGTCTCATAAAATGGCTTATTTCATACAAAAAATCTTCCCTCGGGAGAGGAGGTGTCAAAAAACCGACAAAACTCTTGACACTTTCGTGGAAAAGCAATTCTCGACTTCGCCTCCCTTGTAAAAAATCTTACCTCATTTAATATTTGCGTTTCAAACGCACTCAGCTAAAACAAATGTCGAATTCGTTATTGAACCTAGGTTGAAACTGGCGCAACCCGTTCTGAATCACAGTTTCAACCCCAACCCGATTCAGGTTCGACCGAACTACAATTTGCTTGAAGTTGGTTTGTTATGCGTTGATCACCGACTCAGTTCCAAAAACAAAAACGACAATAAACACAACGATCACGCAAAAATTTTGTCAGACATATTGAATCTAATCAAAGCAATCGCTTTTTCAAGAAATTGTCAAAACTCCTGGTCAACACGAAAAGTATACCGAAATCGTCGGAATTATCGAAGTATGTGTGAGGCGAAATCATGTATGATTTATGAAGTAAATAAACGTTTGTGTGGTACGTTTGAGAGTGGCGTCCATCCGTACTTCATTATCAAAGCAAAGTGATGTTATTTGAGAAAGCCTTTCCTAATGCTCAGAGAGATTCTCAGCAACGGCACATGGGAGTTTTAGCACACAAAAAAGAATGGGTGCAACACAATTCATATTGCACTAGCACGTCTCTTTCAAATTGAACGTGCTGTCTCCCGGCAGCGTGTGCTTCACCGAAAGAGTTTTGAGTCGCACCCTATCCCTGGTGGCGCAAGCGCCAAAGTGTAAAAGTAGCAAATTGAAGCTCCTACATTCTGATGACAGCGCTGCGTAACAGGAGCATAACGGTATACTTTTAAATGACCAGTACAAAGCTTTACACACGCTGACGATTAAAGATGAACGTCTGTTCTCTGAGATTTAAATGCTAATATGAGCATGAGCATTAGCATAGATGACCGTACAATTCGTAGTTGCTACTCCGTGATTGACCAGAACAATCGAAGTTGCGCAGAGATTTAATGAGTGGGCGGCTTGGGATTACCATTTTTCAATGAGCACAAATCGAGAGCTCAAAACGTAAACGCCAATAACGCCGCCGGCCACGTCCTTACGGACATCGGGAAATCTGGGAGTCACCAATGGTTGGTGATGCGATCCATGATATAATCACGCCTAATCGGATTCGCGATATAACTCGATAATCGCATTGTACGCCGAACAAGTGTTCATCACTCGCCAATGCAAGGTCAAGCAACGCGATCAATGAATCAAACACTACTTACGATCTTCGGCGCTTTTTCGTTTTACTACGCGAACGACGCGCGACATGTTTGATCCTGCCCCCATCGCCCGCGCAGGAGCAAGCGTCAAGGTTGAAGAATAAAGTACAACTCAAAACCATTGTTGACAATTCAAATAAAAAACTGCGTTCACATTACACATCCTGATAAATTATTTTGGTGATCATTTATTGATAAAAAAAAAACTGGATTGCTTGAAGCTTTGTGCTATACAAGTTGAGGAAGGAAAAATTCATCCTCAACCTAAAGCTTCATTTTTTACCGCCAAAAAATATTTAAATCGTGATAACTTTTTTGTTTCTCAATATTATTGAACCATTTTTTTTCCAAAGATCACAAGAAACTCTTCTCGTTTAAGAAGCTGTGTCGATATTAATCATTGGTGATCTAGTTTTGAAGATATTCCGATGTTCCTTGGGGGACCGAAATTTTCCATATAAAATGTCTTTGGTGGCCATTTTGTTTTTGATCAATTTATCAAATAAATAAAATATGTACTATACAATACCAGGTAATAAGGAGCTATACTGAAAAAATCATACAAATCAGTTCAGTATTTTTGGAGAAATCTGAAAATTACGATATGATGTATGTTGAAGTTTTAAAGATCTTTATTTGGCCACACAGACACATGAATGGTCATTACTTAAAGACGGCTGCACCAAATTGCTTCATTTTTTTACAACACACTCTCATCTATGTATTGTTCCGAAGAGTGAACATCCAAATACAATACAAAAAATGTAGCCTGAGATATGCACGTGGGTTGTAGCTACGCGTCGGTACCCCTAAGAATTTTGGAATATTTCCGGATCCATATACATATTCGAAAACTAGAAGAGTTTTTTGAGAACTTGTGAAAGAGTGGTGCAAAAATATTGAGCAAAAAACAAGTTATCGCGATTTGGATATTTTTTTAGCTGTTAAAAATGAAGCTGCCGGTAGAGGGGTTAAGGATGTGTAAGAACAACACACATTTTGTGTATGTGGAGAATGTGCAACTTTTTAAATTCTCGTTTAAAAAACACATTTTGCTTTGGTCCAGAAGAATCCCATTTTGTATCAGTCATACTCAATTACGCGAAACTTTTTTATACAGTCTGGAAAGCCTTCCTTACGATCCGGCTTGTATACTAACTTAGCAGTACGATTTGCATTGTTTTCGGAGTTACTGATGTGCAAAAGCCGTAGTCAAGTCCAGTTAGAAGTTGGGGTGCCGCTAGACTTATCTTTCCATATTGACAGTCTTTTGTCCGGAATAGCCGCAGTTCAATCAAAGTCGTGTCTGGGATTCACCTGTACCTTTGGGTGCTCAGCGCAATTGACGATGTTTGCCGTTCGATTAGGTTTCGTATTCTCCATTTCGTCACTGTTGGCAACATAGTAGCAATAAGCCCTCCCATAAAGTACGTACGTGACCGGCATCCAGGTCAAACTTCTTGCATGGTTCGGCTTCCCCAGGGATGGTTTACAGTTTTTTTTTCTATTTTCATTAGGGCAACGTTTCTGGGAGATGCTTTTGGTTATGTTTTTGGGTTGAATCACAATTGGGAGATAATAAACTGCCAAGTTACAACCTTCGTGCCAAATGCAAGTGAGTATAGCGAACACAGCAGAGGAAGCAGATGAATCCTGGTTTGTTCAGATTTTATGTTAGTCTCTCAAGTATTGCAGTAATGTTTATGGAAGCATGAATCGTGCTTGTTTCAACAATATCATACTATGCAATCAACGCTACAAAAGAGGTAATTGAATTCATTTTAGATGTCGATCAACTCGAAATAATGTTATGCATTTTTTCAGGTTTTGAAGTCACAAGATTTGATCCTATTTTACCAGCGTCCCAAATCATTGATCAAATCTATGGATTGTTTCAATGTCATGCACATATTTATGGCAAGATATACGCAAATTAATTAAACTGTTCAGTTACCAAAAGATCTTTATTTGAAACCTTAAAGTAGACATGTTGTCGTTGACGATTTTCGAGAATACCAATAAATTGGTCAGATGAAGTTAAGTATCTAGGGCTCATGCCAGATAGAAATTTAACTTTAAAAAATAACATTGAAGGCATTCAAGCCAAATGTAACAAATACATAAAATGTCTTTATCTACTAATTAGCATTAGCATTAAGCATTTCGCACAAATTCGTAGGTGGTACAGTCCTAAACCATTGTATGAGGGTCCCCTCACATTCCCGTCCGTTACCAAAGTCACAAATTTGGGACTTACCTCTACCTCTTAGACAAGATTGACGCATCCTCTAATAGTCTAGAACTGTCCTGGCCACGTCCTTGCGAAAGCTGGGAAATGGGAAAGGATGATTAGTTAAACACCTACTTAAGAAAGATGCAGAGAACTCTACGACTTCTCATAGGTGTTACGAGATGTTGTGGAATGTTGAAGGAAAGGGTAGTGCCATGGGATTAAAAATGGTCGGGTTTCACATTTTTCACCCGCACCTGACCCGTACCCGACTTATTTTATTTCTTTAAACCCGGATCCAACCCGAACCCGAGACTGTAATTGAAAAACAAACCCGAACCCGACTCGAACCCGAAAAATTTTCGCTGTTCAAACCCGAACCTGACCCGAAACCCGAAAAAGTTTTCTAAGAAAAACCCTAATAGAACCCGAGTTTGAACTGATGATAAATTCATCGTTTCTGATGCATAGGGAATAGCGTTGGGCGATTTTGAATCGATGTACTGAAAATCGATGCTTGCTTTCCGATTAATCGATTTTTTGAATCGATGTTTGGAGCACCTAAAATAGGGTATATCGATTCTCTTCATTCGATTCTTTGATTCTATTCAATTTGTTTAAATCGTTAAATATTTCTTCATAAGTTTGTGGAAATGAAACCATATTTTATACTAATCCTGAAGTAGTAAATCTGTGCGATTGATTTTCGAAACTGATTTGATTGAAAGATGTTGAAATCGAATGCAAATGCATTTGATCTACATTTCATAAATGTCAATTTTTATCCGATTCGAATCGATTCGAAAACATCGATTCAAAGGATTCGATTAAATCAGTGAATCGATTCGGCAGTTCAAATGTGAATCGATTCAGTGACATCGATGTTCTGGACAAATTTGCCCAACGCTAATAGGGAAGCTTTTAGGTTGTTACTTTGTTCACCTTTCTCACCAAACCCGACCCAAACCCGACTTTTTTCAACCCCCTAACCCGACCCGTATCCGATAATTTTGTAGCCTTCAAACCCGACCCGAACCCGAACCCGAAAAAAATTAAATTTTCAAACCCGAACCCGACCCGAACTTGTCCGGTTCGAGTTCGGGTCGGGTTTCGGGTTTGAAACCCGAGACCCGATCATCTCTACATGGGATTTGTTTGGTAGACGTTCTGGCCGACAAATGTAATATTTACGCATTGCGATTATGCGCTGCTGATTAGAACAAACTCACCAAATTCCGCTTTCGAAGCTCCACTGTAATCCGCCGCAATTCACAAAGTGGGACGGATAGCGCTTCAGAAAGCGGAACCGTTCCGCCGGATCGTCGAGCTGACGCAGCTGATCCAAACGCTTCCGCAGTCGTCCGTTCAGCTGATTGAAGTCGATGTTTGACATTAATTCTTTTCCACTTTATTTTATTTAAAAGCGATCCAAACTCATGTAAAACAAGAAGGAAAAAAAGCTGATATTCTCACCGGCCAAATTAGAAAAAATATAAAAAATAAGGAGCTGAGATAAAACGTGGATGTCTTTATCTATTTATTTTCAGAAAGTCAAAGCTTTGTCTTAAGAACAAACTTTTACCAATAATAAAAATCGGGTGTGCCATGTTGTATGCAGTATCAACTAGCTGTTGTAATGCCAGAGGATTCAAAATAAAATTTTATAAATTATTCTGAAGCTTGGGTGATGAGTTTCATAGAATATCCAATGTTGAAACATTGGAACAAATGTCGGATACGATTATTAATAATTAGAGACAAAGCCATTGCAATCTTGTATTGTCATGACTAATGCATAATATATTTAGGGTAAGTAAGGTCCAGTTAATTGTAAGCGTTATTTTTCTCTTATATGCAAGTGAATTCAACTCACATGTAAAAATTCTGACCTGCTACTAAAAAAAAATAAAAAAAAAAGAAACAATCATGAACCAAAAAATGCGTCACCATATTTACGGCAATCTTCTCCAGCATGATTCATGCATAACTGTCATAATATCTCGGTCCAATCCAGTCCGGCGTGATAAACACCACAGCAACACCCGTATACGCGAAAGGTTTCCTGTAGTTTTGCCATCCTGACACATTTTCCCGAGAAACAGTTCAGAGGCCATTAGAGATGAAAAATGAAAGGTATGCCGAAGGTTATTATCGCATTTGCATTTTTTTTTTCTGTCATACAAATGAGAACCCCAAATGGTTGCGGTGTGTATGTGGAGAGAATATCTACCCTCCTCGAAGTCACCGAATCGTCGTTTTGCGTAAACAGCACGGTAGGTGCACTCGCCTTCCACCAATCGTGACCGTCAGCTGGGACATTTGATTGTGGGGTGCTGCGAGGAAAAGGAAGTTTTTTTCTTATATTTTTCTGCAATAAAAAGTAACATATCGCTGGGAAGAGGAAGATAAGAAAACATGACTAGATTTATGTCTCTACAATCTCTGCTGTGTGCGTTGGAATGAATAACAGCTGACTACACTGATAGAAAATGTTATACAAATTTAATTGGTTTTATTGTACAATACCATATTTTCCGAAGGGTTTAGCATAGAACAAAGTGTAGTTAAACAATGAAAAACGGGGTTCGTATGTAAGTAAGTAAAAAACTTGAATATGTGTTCTTTTACAGATACGTGTCTCGAGATCGACGTCAATTGTAAGGCCATCTTCTTTCCGATAGTTTTCCATACTAAATTCAGACCAACCGAACATAATTTATGGTGCTCATTTTAAATGGTTTTCAACACATTTTTCAAATAAAAATTTTAAAATTTATATATAATTCGTACATTGAATTGTACACCACAGGTTGTATGGTGCGAGAATAATTTTAACAAAGAAGTCAAAGTATTTTTTTATTCGGGAATGCTCCAGCACAATCGAAGGGGATTGGCACCCGATTATGCCCAATGCCATCCGTTAACTGAGCAACACACCCATGCTGAATAGAAAACCTTCCAGCAAAAATATGGTTCTGCATTCATCTCGTTGGCTTAGGCATTAAACTTAAGGATCAGAACTCTGAATGAAGATTTTAGAACGACACAAAGTTTACGAGAAGTGAAACTGAAGAATAACAAAGCTTAAGGGGGACGTCGAGTATGTGAGAAGAGGTGTTGCCCGCCCCCCAAAAGCCGTCAACAATGCTGAGAAAATACATGGAAACGTCTCGCACTTGCGGAAAATTTACTGCGAAGGAAAGCTGAGAGATGCCGGAACGACAAACGTGTGTGTGGTTGTTGATTCCTTGTGAAAGAGAGCGCACACTGAAGTGCTTGGTGTTAAGCCCTATGCACAATGTGAGCGGCAGCGCGGTACAACGGCAAAACGGCAAGCCCATCTTGAGCTACACTCTACTTGTCAAGTCAATGTTGAAAAGGATTTAGTCAACATGGGATTGATAAGTAAAGTGTAGATCAAGATGGGCATGCCGTTTTGCCGTTGTACCGCGTTGCCGTGCACATTGTGCTTGGGGCCTTATGAATGGCTTTGCCGCTGTAAATAAAAATGCAAACCAAGAAAGCAGCCTCATAAATATGGGAATTAATCTCGTTTTGTAACGGAAATTTTTCGTACGTTCAGGGTGATGGATGCTTCTCGGTAGCGTATGAGATTTATATGGCAGGGATTTCTCGAAACATGATTCTTTCAAGTTATACGGAGAGTTGAAGACATTTTTGAACGAAGTTCAAAGCAATTCAAGCTATTTTTTTTCAAATTTACGAATGTTGAAGAATCAAACTTAACAAAAATCAGGTATTTGTTCAAGAGATAACCATCTATTACACATTCTTACAGTCCCAATCCAACTCAAAAAACGATGTTCCTCCACCAAGAAAGGAAACTACCGTATCCTCCATAAAGTTTGTATTCCTGCTTTAAATTGCAACTCGACCCATCCAATAGCCATTAAAATCAAAAAGGGATCGCAAAAAACATCTCCGCACAATGGTTTCCACGTGACATCACTCTCTGTCCATGGCAGAATTGCCCTCTCCGGCCACACCGCCATCAACATTATCATCGTTCTTGGCAGCATAGAAGTATGCTGAGTGAAACAGCTACCACGGGTGGCCATCATTTACGTTCGGCTGGAATTGTTATTTCTTCCAGAGCTTCAAAGATAAACCCCAAAACCAGGACGAATGGAGCAACGTTATAGTCGTCGTCGTCGTCTTCCTAGTTGATCAGTTGGTGGACTATACACAAACGTATATATCTAGCTAAACATGTTGAATGTGCTTACCGTGCTCCCATCGTTCATAGGAAAACGTCAGTTGTTGTTCATCCGCAGTGGCTCTCAACATGCGGATTACAAAGCAATCAAATTACATTGGAATAATTTGTGCGATTGCAACGATCGTTAGGCAATATGATCACAAACGGCTGATTTAACGTCAGAAGTTAACACCTGTACTCCCAAACCCCCTCAGAGAGTCGGAAGTGCAACTTTGACCATACATATATTTCTAGTTTTCAAAGCGATTTGCCAATAATTTTCAGTAATGGAACCGGACACTATCAAAGATTGATGTTCATCTTTGGGGTTTTGAAATAAATGCGTCTACCCAAAGTTCTTAAGCAAAAGGCTCTTCCTAGTTTTTTGAAAAACGCATTTTTTCACAAATTCAACATTAAAGCGATGTTTTATCTAGTTTTTCGACATTAATTTGCTTGATTGAGTGTAGTGAACATTTTTCAGCAGAAATTTAAATTTTTGATAACATACAAAATTTCTTTAACCCAAAACATTACGAAAAACCCTATTTTTTTGACCCGTTTGCCTGTAACTCAAAATTCAAAGCGATGACATACAATTTTTTCGGCATGAAATTGATTGTGAAGGTCGAGTCCGATAACACTCAAAATTTATTTTACCCAGAGACCACCCATTTTTTGGGCTGTTCGGGCACGTCAGGAGTTGATCATTAATGTTAATTACCTTTTCCCGATCAGCCTAGATAGCCGCGTAGTGTTGGTAGCGGTTGTTTCAATTGGCTAAAAACTAACACTACGGAATGCCTGTTCCGGTGGTAAAAGTCCACCTCACAGGTGACCTCTAATTCATTCAGCTTCAAGCTTACCGTGCCTAAGAATGAATTGTTAGGGGGGTCTAAATAAAACCAAACCGCCAACGGAGCTTGTGGAGGACCAGGTCACCCTCTACAGTATTATTTCCTTCTTGTGCTACCCGGAGCAATGGTGCAGGTGACCTTGTTTTTTTCCGAGACAATCGGCTGCTCTTCTTTAGTCTCTAGCCTGAGGCTGAATAAGGGTGGGATTATGAATATGTTGCTATTTAATTTAAATTATCACCTATATGGTTTCGCATTATGCGTTCTACACAGTGTATTCAGTGCTTTTTTGCTTTTGGCGACTCTCAATAGATACCGATCTGTTTTTTTTTGCTGCTGGTCTTTTTCGTGCTGAGATTGCAAAAAGCTTAATCCTGTCTAATTTGGGTAGTGGCTACGGTTAGGTTAGCTCAGATCAATCTTCAGCATAAAAGAACAGCAACGATCAAACTTTACAGCCTCTTGCAAAATGGTACTGCCAAAGTGACGCTCGTTCAAGAACCTTACATTCGTAAGTGGAACCTCTACCGTGGTAACCTTGTGGAACCGGTTCCCGGTCATTTGCCGGGTCGAATGCCGTTTGGCCGAAAGGGTTATTTGGCGGAATGCCATTTGGCCGAAATTAAAAATAATAGTAAACTACAGTTATCATGGATTTGAAATAAATTTCGAAGAATTTATTTTGCTTATTCTTAAAGAATGATAAATCATCATTAATGTACAAATAATTAGCTCTTTAGAAACAGTCAATGCTGAAAAAAGAACGCTCTAAATGTATTCAATCATTCACTTCTCTGTTAGAAGTAAGAGCTGCCAGCAGAGGTTTTCGCATAGCATTTGTAGTCTTGTTCGCAACTTAATTGTCCTTCTGCTGGATCGGGTTGCTTCGATCTGTCAAATCGTACTTAGCAAAATATTTCATAGTTCTAGCAGCCACAAGCCTTTGTTTTTTTTACAACGGAGAACCAGTGAGCTTCTTCTACATACGGTTTCATCGTGTCGTTCGGTTTATTGCTTTACGCAAGCAACGGTACAGAGTTCAGTTCACAGGTTGCAATCTTAATTTTGGATGAGAAAGACATCTCACCTAAGTAAACCGTCGTGCTAAAAAATATATTTTCAAATAGACTCTTTATAAGCGAGCCTTAATTCCGATAACTATGAAAAATACTTCACTCTTGAAAGAATAGCCTATGATCAAAAAAGGAAAAATCTTTTATGAAAATTTAAGCAGGTGTAATGCAAATATTCGTTTCATCAGTATAACTACAAAGAACTGCCGATGATTTAAAGAAGGTAAAATTACCAAATGAAATATAAGCTAAATTATTGCCGATACCAGTACATCTCGAAAGAAAAGCCTATGTTCAAAATAAAGTTAAAATTATGATGAAATCATCAAATAAACTCGAAACCTTAGCACACCGTTGATAATCTAGAGACGAATCAACCATCAGCTTAGAGTCTTGCACGATATGTGGTGTCCACAACTTCGTCCTGAATAGACGGTTCAATTTTATCATTATCGTCCCGACATATCATACCAATCAACAATTAAATAAGTTATTGGACCACATTAATGAATCCTACACATCAGCGTTGTAGCGATTTGATTTTTTTTTTGTAATTCGGCCAAACGGCATTCGGCCAAATGGCGTTCGGCCAAACGGCGTTCGGCCAAACGGCGTTCGGCCAAATGGCCAGACACCGTGGAACCAGTTTTTGCTACTTTAACCCTTTGGGGCCGGCGCGGTCATATATGACCGCAGTACAAAAAAGGCTGTAAAAAAAGAACCAATGAACAAATGTATATACTGTCTTCGGCAAAGTTGTCCCAAATATACTCTTTTATCAGAGAAAAATATGAAGTATATACCTTTATGACCTAATTGACAACCTAGAACATCCTGAACATCCTGAAGTTTGGAAAATTGAACTATAAGTACATACGAAGCGTGAAATGCTGTTTGTGAACATAAATGATGTTCAGGCTAAATAATACAGAATTACTCTTTTAACGAAAACACTATTTCACTTACTTTGCTATGTCATGGGATGTTCTAGGACGTCCAAACTGTCCTGAAGCACACTCTTTGAAATCTACAACCGTAACAGTAATTGTTTGGGTTAAAAACAATAACATTACAAATTCAAATAGAATCTACCAACCTCTGAGAATCTCAAGACCTATTTTAAGGAACGTTTGGGATATTCCAGGCCCTCCAAATTACCCTGGAGTTCAGAACTTCAGGTCTACACTTGTTCCAGTAGTATTCTCGCTAAACTGAGTGAAGTTATATAATCTACAATGTTTACTGAACCTTGTCACGGATCAAAAGGCTACTTCAAGAAACGTTTGAGATATTCCAGGCCCTCCAAATTACCCTGGAAATCTGAATTTCATGTCTACATTTATTTCAGTTGTATTTCTTGCTGAACTGGGTGAAGTTATATATTCTACCATGTTCACTGAACTTTCGCACGTATCAATAGGATGTTTTAAAGAACGTTTGGAGTATTCCGGGCCCTCCAAATTACCCTGGAGTTCAGAACTTCAGGGCTACACTTATTCCAGAAATTTATCTCGCTAAACTGAGTGAATTTATAAAATCTTTCCTGTTCACTAAACCTTCTCATGCATCAGTAGGCTGTTTCAAGGAACGTTTGGGATATTATAGGTGCTCCAAATTACCCTGGAGTTCAGAACTTCAGGTCTACACTTATTCCAGTATTTTTTCTTGCTAAACTGAGTAAAGATATATAACTTACCAAGTTAACTGAACCTTGTCACGGATCAATAGGCTAATTCAAGGAACGTTTGGGGTATTCTAGGCCCTCCAAATTACCCTGGTGTTCGTAACTTCAGGTTTACATTTGTTTCAGTAATTTATCTCACTAAACTGAGTGAAATTATATAATCTAACATGCTCACTAAACCATCTCATGGATCAATAAGCTCTTTCAAGGAACGTTTGGGTTATTCCAGGCCCTCCAAATAACCCTGGAGTTCAGAACTTCAGGTCTGCACTTGTTCAAGTAATTTATCTCGCTAAACTGAGTGAAGTTGTAAAATCTAACATGTTCACTGAATTTTCTCACGGATCAATTAGCTGTTTCAAGGAACGTTTGGGGTATTCCGGGCCACCCAGATTACCCCGGAGTTCATCAACCATGACCCGACCCAGGTTCCAGCTGCTTCTGCATGCTTGCTTAGCTTCCTCTAATGTTTTCGCTGGTTGTGTTACTCCGCTCGAACTCATCAATAAAAAGTGGTTCGGAGTCAGAGCCTCTTGCAGAACAGGATCAACAGGAACAAAAGTCAGTGGGCGAGAGTTTACTACAGCTTCCGCTTCAATTATCAGGGTTGCAAACGTTTCTTCATTCGGAGTCCTCGAAGTATACATTGCATCCAGTGCTGTCTTAATCGATCTCACAAGCCTTTCCCACGAGCCGCCCATGTGGGGCGCCGCCGGTGGAATAAAGCGCCATTTCGTAGAAGTGTTGGTGAAAGTTTCGGCGAGATCTGCAGTAATGTTGGCCAACTCCCGACGAAGGTCATTGTTTGCACCGACAAAGTTGGTGCCATTGTCGCTGTGTATTTCTACAGGAGCCCCACGCCGGCCCACAAAGCGACGAATAGCCATCTTGCAGCATTCGGTACTGAGTGAGTGGACCACTTCCAGGTGTACGGCGCGGATGGTCAGGCACGTAAACAAAGCAATCCACCTTTTTACCGTAGCTCTGCCAACACGAACCGCTAGTGGACCGAAATAGTCCAGTCCTACGTACAAAAAAGGCCGGACGTAAGCCTGAAGTCTAGCCGTGGGAAGTGGCGCCAATCGTGGAACCAAAGGAGTAGCATTTCGAATCCGACACAGATTGCAGCGTTTTGTTACTGTCCGAACGCTCAGTCCCCAACAACTATGTTACTGAACCTTCTCATGGATCAATATGCTGTTTCAAGGAACGATTGAGGTATTGCAGATCCTTCAAAATTTCCCCAGGACTTCAGAACTTCAGGTCTACTATTTTTCCAGTAATATTTCCTTCTAAACTGAGTGAAGTTATATAATCTACCATGTTCACTGAACCTTCTCACAGACCAATTGGCTATTTCAAGGAACGTTGGTGATATTCCAGGCCCTCCAATTTACCCTGGAGTTCAGAACTTCAGGTCTACCCTTGTTCCAGTAACTTTTCTCGCTAAAATGATCAAAGTTTTCCCTTTGGGGCCGGCACGGTCATTTATGACCGCAGTCGGAAAATGGCTGTATAAAAAGAACCAATGAATAAAATTTACTGTCTTCGGAAAATTCCTTGCAAATATACTTCCCTGTCAGGGAAAAATTTTAGGTGTATGCCTTAATGTCCTACTTGGCAACTTAGAACATCCTGAACATGCAGAAGACTGACAAATAGAATAATTAGTATAAAAGTAGCTTAAAATGCCTTTTGTAAATACAATTGATGTTCGTACTTGGTAATACATACCTATTATGTCAAGAAAAACGCTGCTTCACATGCTTTTCATGTCCTGGGATATTCAACGACGGTCAGACTATCCCGAAGCTCAATTCTCGAAATTTACAGCAGTAGTTGCTTGCGCTAGAAATAATCAGCGATGCCAGATTTCTTTGGAAATCATTCCGTAGACGCAAAGCTCGAGATTTGTATGACGATTACCGGATCTTTTCGTAAAGGAAAGAGTCTTGACTTCCTTGGGCACAGAGTATGGGCGCATGCCTGCCACACGATATATCCATGCAAAAAGGTAATAAGCTGAGAAAGAAGAAGATTCGTCGACAAACACATATATTCAAAACGTGTTTCTACTCGTTTACGCATTTAGACTCTACTGACGTTTTCACAAATTGTTCTCAAACAAAAGCTGAAAAGCGGGGGGGTTGAAAATAGTATATTTTTACGTGACATAATTTATGGATGCTTCCCAATAGATGTCGCTAATTATGACTGGAAACTTTGTCGAATACACCATGTTTCGGAAGTGCTTCGTTTCGTGGTTATTAATTTATTACCACTAAATCCTGACTCTCATCGCGTTGTAGATCTTATGTACTGAACATCCTGACAAGTTAGATAATCTAGAACATTCGAAATGATCTGATAATATTTGCTGAACACTCAGAAGGTTCAGAATATACGGTAGATTACAATTCATCACCTTGTATGATGAACAAGGTTGTTATTACAAGCATAGACTTCAAGTTATAAACTCAAGAGCAGTTTGGAAGACCTAGCACCTCCCAAAAAATATTTGTCATCATTTCTTGTTATGTTTAGCATTTTGAGCACCGAAACTATTGAAAGGCGTTCAAAAAACTGTATAATAGTTCTTGGAAAAAATCAGGCCCCAAAGGGTTAAGTAAACATGAAATGGCGAACTCGCGTATCATGCCTCTAGCATGCGTGATCGTTAATAAAGCAATCGTTGCTACACTTATTTCTGAGTTAACAACCAGAGTAATGTGTGCTGCCACAATTAGTGGTTCTGTCAGTGACCTTAATAGGAAGAAGGTACGTCTATTGTTCGGTTAAAATATTTACCACATGATGAATTATCCCCAACCATGCTTTCAAACGAGTTGTCGTACACTGCGCAACAAAAGGCCTTCCGCTGATTGAGGGCAGTGATGCCAATGCACATCACATCATCTGGGGTGGTTCAGATATTAATTTGAGAATGGAGCCCCTATGGAATACTTAAGTAGTACAGATCTTGGAATACTTAATACAGGCAATCTACTAACCTTCATGGTATCTACTAGAGAAGATGTGTTAGACATTACGCTCTGCTCGAGTACAATCAGTCAGGAGTTGACGAATTGGCATGTATCAGATGAGGAATCATTATCTGATCATCGCTCTTTCTTCTTTGAACATTCAAATATAACTGCACAGACCTTGCGTTTTCAGAATCCCCGGTCAACAAAATGGGATCTCTATATTGAATTGGTTGGCACCAAATTTCATGGATATTCTCCGTCCATTGAAAATCCATGTAATTTTGATGATGCTGTTGGTACTACAACATCCTACATTATGGAAGCTTTTGAAGAAGTGTGTCCTCTGCGGTCTGTGAGTCTACAAGAGGGACCCCATGGTGGAATTCCGATCTGACTCGACTCAGAAAACAATGTAGAAGGAGTTGGAACAGATGCCATTCAGGTGGATCAGAGTCGTTCAAGTCGGCTCGCAAGGCTTACAAGAAGGCTCTTCGTTCTGTTGAACGATCCGGCTGGAAAAAAAACCTTTGTACGAATGTTTCCAGTTTGAGTGAAGTTAGTCGGCTGAAAAAAATCCTTGCAAAATCTTAGGATTTCAAAATGAATTAAATTCGCTTACCTAATGGTGACTTTACTTCTTCTTGTGTAAAAGTGGATGTGTGCACATATCATCTATGGATGAACCAAATGTCTTTTCATGTAGTTTAGTGTCTCAGACTTCAGCTTGCAGTATCGCAACTACTGAATCGATTAAATAGGCACTTAATAGTTTTGCCCCTTTCAAATCTCCAGGAGCAGACGGGATTTATCCTATTCGGCTTCAAAAGGGCTTTGAGTTTATCAAACATGTTTGGAAAAGCTATTTGTAAGCAGTTTTGCTACCGGATATATTCCCAGATCCTGGCGTGATATTACTGTAAAGTTTATCCCGAAAGGAGGACGTGCGTCGTATGAAGAAGCGAAGAGTTTTAGACCAATCAGTTTGACCTCTTCTTTCTGAAATTTCTGCAACGCATTATCGATCATCACATCCGTGATGTTTATTTGGCAAACATGCCTCTTCATGTCAATCAACATGCTTACCAATCTGGAAAGTCCACTGTGACTCTTTTACACAAAGTTGTATACGATATCGAGAAAGCATTCGCTCAGAAGCAATCCTGCTTGGGTGTTTTCTTGGATATTGATGGTGAGAACTTTTGATAATGTGTCTTTCGATGCCATATTAGAAACTGCACGAAACCATGGGCTTCATCAAATGCTCAGAAACCGCCATCTCTTTTCGACATTGCGTCAAGCAGCGATACGAAAACTGAGTGTTTGCGAATGCCCCCAAGGGGGAGTCTTGTCACCACTTTTGTGGAATCTCGTAGCAGACAAATCATATTGTTGAGGCAACTCAACAATAGCGGTTTTCCAAGGGATCATACACACAATTCATCGTGTTCCAAGGGGGTGAAAATATTTGCTCTTATGTGTGGAGAGCAATCAGCACTTCAACAGCGCGTGGTGGGTAAAGTTATATACTTCTGTTCAGATAGTCAAGCAGCTATAAACGCTCTCGGTTCGGCCAACCCATGGTCGAAGCTTGTTATCGCATATCGAACTCGAATTGAGGACCTGAATTTAGTAAATTCTGTAAACTTTGTATGGATACCTGGACATTCTTCTTTTATTGGAAACAAATTGACTGATGAGCTAGCTCGCAATGGAGACAGCTTTTCCGATTTCGAAGTGCTGGGATAAATTCTTGGGTGGCAACTCAGTGTGGATACAGGTACTTGATTATATTCAATAAATACATATGCAGAATATTATATCGCTAAATGTTACTGTTTAAGTACTCGTAGATTACGCCCTTTGCTTAATTGACTCGCGATTGGGCTGCGTTCTGCTCTTGTCTATCGGAGAGTTATTTGAATTTGTGTAAACAGGTAGAATCGAGGAAACTGTCGTTCTCTCAATAACAAGAATTGTGTGTGTGAGGGAGAGAGAGAGAGAAAATGTGTGCATGAAAAGCCAATCGGAAATCCGACTGCGCAGCAATAACTAGAGGAAAGCTAGGGTAAGGGTATGCGAAATACCGAATGATTCCGTCAAATACGCTTCGAAACGAAATTCCGCGGAATTCCACGGAACTGGCACTGGCGAAATTTGTATTTTGCTATTTCGTTTCGTTTCGCCAAATTGTTAAAATATTTCCACGGAAAATTGAAAACAAACGGTATAAAACGGAATTTTGCGAAATTCGAGTTTAATTTCGAACAAAAAAAAGCAAAGCGTTCGCTTCTACTCCTAGCAGCTACAGTCAAAAATGGGTCCGTATTATGCATCAAATCGACTCATATCATGGATCAAAACACTATAACAGCAAATTATCTGCGAGGCAAACGAATGGTGTGCTAGTGAAAGCATACGTTTTGGCGTTTCTTTAGGAATCGTCTTATCTTAGATTCATAACTGTGGTATGGGTTTCAATGCCCCACAAATATGAATCAACGCTTCTTGGCATATGTATGACATTTTATTTCCTACGAATGGAACAAAAGTGTTTAAGCATGTTATTGTTGATTGCAATGCTGTATAGATTTATGGTTCGCGTAGGTAAAATGGGTTCTGCGTAATTGCTACTTTGAAATATTCTCCGTTTAATCCAACTTTGATCCATATTTGTGTGCTATCCACAACTGTGGGATGACTTTTTTTTTCCTGTTCGGATGCGCCACTGCAACCAGTATTTAGATCTATTGTGGCATTACCCGTATCCTTAGTGTATAGTGCATGTCGCATTACTCCATTTCCATTGATAGGTAATGAAGCATCGATTTCTGTACAGTTCTTGTTCCTCAGATATTGATAAAAATCGACTATGATGAAAAGATCCCGTTATTTACACCCTTCATAAAAAATTACATCTCAGCGAAGGCGCGCCCCTTAGCAAACATAATAGATTAAATTTCTGAGGAACCAAATCGGTACTACTGATATTTGACCATGCAACGGAACTCTAGTCACATCCTTGTTTCGCTTTTAGTTTAGTCTTAGAAAAATACTAGAAAAAAGGGGCTTTATGCTAGCTGCAAAACCGTATCATGCTAGAAAATTTGTTTAGTAATCAGAATTCACGTGAGTCCTTGAATTACCAATGCTTTACAGTTCTTGTTGAGTTATTACTCAAGATTGTTATCCTGGCTTCAAGTGTAGTCTCGGGACTGACCAACTCCGAGTCTTTAACCATCTGCTAGGTAAAATAGATTAATTTTCAGAAACTGCTGCCAGTAACAAGGACTTTGTACTGCGAATCCTTGACTTAACAGAACAAACCAGATGTGACTAGGGTAATATTGACTGGTCCGCAGAATATGATAAACTGCATTGCCGTTGTAAAGTCTCCAATAACGCCCATTTGCCCTAAATTTCTCGCGGCGAATAGCCCAGGAAAGGAACTGCGTTTGATGAACGACCGCAATTTTATCTTCCATAAGAATGAAGAGAGCAAAACCATGGGTTCCTCCGGGGAACATCGCGTGTTCTTTTGAGCAAATCCGTTAATATATCGCAAACATTTTTTGTACACAAATGTCAAAAAAAGCTGCGGAGCGTGAGTCTCTGATGTTCTGGATTTGCTCAGGTGGTGCGGATTATTGATGCGCGCATTAGTTCTCTCTCTTGCTTTCCCGCTATGACGTCACTTTTAACTGTGCATAAGAACAGCGGGAGAATAGAAGAGAAAACTAATATCACGCATCAATGAGTTAAGGCTCTCCGCGATTTCGTTGTTGTGTCATAAAACTCTACATGTAGCAGCGATTGTTTGTCGCTGTCGCCGTAAAAATCGCGTTGATTTGGGTGATCCAAAGCCACACCTCAAATCTTCAAGAGCACAAAACTGAGGAACCAGACGTCCATTCAAGCTGAAAAATCTATCGATTGGTTACTCGATGGCCAATCGATCAAGTGTTCAGCTTGAACCACTGTCGGGTTCGTTAGATTTGTGCTCTTGAAATTCTGAGGTATGCCTTCGATTTATATTCACCTTAAACAAGGAAGATGCATAGATTATTTTATATCGAAAAATGAATCTAGGTTTATTCACGCTGTACCACACCACCAACTCCTCTCTCCTTCTATAACGTGACATAATTTCCTCACGACCCCCAATTAAAAAAAATGCTAATATTGATAATCTATCATTACAAGTATTGGAAGCCAAATGCCGCAAGGCAAAGGTCTTAACCTTTTAATACCGACATCAAGTTTCAAAATTCTCAAGTTTCGCCATCTTTCGATCGATTTTGATGATTTGTTTCAGTAAAAATCACAATAATAATAAGTTATAAATTTGATTCATGTATTGCAAGCACCATCAAAATTAGTTCCGGATTTAGATTCAAGTTTGGTGGGGTACCTAGGGTATTTCACAATAGAAAAGAGCAACCATTTTTTTTTTTTTTCAATTGTCGCACATCTAGATCTCGAGAAAAAAAAATAAGCCTAACATTAAATTTAGCTCATTGAAGACGCATTGTCTGAACGAACATGGGTGAACTTGTCAATCTTATTTGCGGTTCCTCTATGCTATGTAGTCCAGGTTCAAAACTTTTTGTTTTCGAAATTTTCAAATGTTTTTTTTAAATACTCTCGAGGCTCGAGGTGGAAATGTTATTTTGTAGTCAGTTTTAAACTCTTGGTGTTTATTACTTTTGCAGTTCTTTTAAATTTATCTTGATTGATTTCTTAGGTATGTGTTGATGGATTTTTTTAAAATTGAATTTAATTCAATACTCCAGCAAATATTAAAGCAAATATTCCAGTGATCTGTTCTACTTATTTTTCTTCTTCTTTCTTGCGTTGTGTTCCAACTGGGAAAGAGTCTGCTTCTTAGTTTAGTGTTTTCATGATCACTTATCGACTTGTGTCCCCAATCACATTCATTCAAGCCACAAAGCATAAAGTACAGCAAAAAATGAATATCATTATTCCATGTTTTATGGTATATATTAGCATATCCACATGATAAAAAAAATTGTAAGGCGTTTCTAAAAATCACATTAATTTTGGACTCTTCTCAATATTTTTGAGATTGTTTTAAATTTTTGTAACTGCTTTACGTCCCACTTCTTAGTTGCTACATTTAAATTATACCCACTCATTGCCTTGTGTAAGTGTCAGATATGTTGAAATGAAACCTTATAAAGTTATTAAGAAGATTTCAAACAAACAGAAAAGAGCTTTACCAAAACATGTAAGGGTTCCGCTGAGCAACGCTAAGGTTTCCATATGGTAGAGGATTTAAAAAGACGTTTTTATGCCTATTGTCAAATTTCCAGCATATGACAAGAAAAAAACTTAAACGTGTATTCCGCGAAACAAATTCAAAAATTTCGTTTCGTTTCGAAAAATTCCGTGAGATATTTGATTTCGTATCGAGTTACACGAAACATTTTTAAATTTCGTTTCGTTTCGTCATTATCAGCGCAAGATATTCCGCGTATCGTTTCGTTTCGTATCGACATGGAAAAAATCCATATCGCATACCCTTAAGCTAGGGTCAGTTGATCGAGTATAGTTGCGAGCAACAGACGTGTTGCTTCTAGTAAGTTGAGGACGCTTATCGTCCTCTTATTACGTTTCGGCTGGATACGACACTCAGCACAAGCGATATTGGAATAGTTTGGAGTCGTGTCGTAAAACAAAATTGTACATTACTGAGTACTGTAGTATTTAACAAATCTGTCTAAGCAGAATTGCAATATCTTGGTCAGAGCGTTGACTGGCCACTGTCGACTCAACTATCACATGGCAAATGGTTCTCCGACATTACCCGGAAAACTATTACCCGGAATGCAATTACCCGGAAGACCATTTACCGGAAAATTATTTCTCTGCATTGTAGACTTTTTTCAACAATGACCTTTTAACAGTTTTACGGTCATTCAGGTCAGTATGTTGACTTAAAAATATTTGAAATGACTACCAAAGATAATGAAAAGGGGAGGTTCTTCCTTCAAAATCCATAAGCATCGAAGAGGAGTCTAAGATGTCATCATGTCAATAAGCACCACTTTCAAAGCATTTCATAGACGATTCACCCTTCTTTCAAAAATAAGTTGTTTTTTAAACTTATCTCTGAAGCTTGCCTTAAATAAACTGGCTAAATATAGGAGCCTATGAAACTTTACTTTTAACATTCGACCGTCAGTTCTCCGAGTGTCCAAATGTAAATAAATAAGCAATGATTAGAATTTGCAATACGATTGATTCTGCTTCTTTTCGCCGAGTGCCAATTCGCCGAATGTCGTTCTCGCAAACTTCCATCACCCGAATATCCCTTTTCCTAGAATGACCCATTTCGGGACATCTGACATTTTTTGTTTAGTCGAAAATGACCAAATATTTTGATTGCTTATTGTACTTTCTAGTTTACGGACGTCATTGTGACGAATTGTGTTCCTGCTTTCGATCACCAAGGCTCTAAACTAATACTTGATATGTTTGGCTTTCCTCAAATCATAAAGCTTAAATGAGAATCGCACTGTTGTATTTCGCCTCTCTCGTAAGGTTAGTGTTTTTTATGCAATTTCAAAATTGGAATCCAAACTAATTTAAGGCGAAGTAGGCTGTCATGGAAACATGTACGCGTCGTTGATGATTGTTGCTAAATCATGTCTAAATTTCGAATTAACAAAATTAGTTGATATTGCTCTGACTCACTTAAAAAAATATAAGCATTGTTTTTACATGTCAAAGCATATAGTGATACTTTTTTGGATCAATATGAACCATGAGGACTGAGTTTTATTACTTTCAAATTGCAAGCTGCAATGTCAACATGTCTGCCCGATACATAAACTTAATTTACGGGAATGAGAAAACCATCATAACTTCAAACTTTTTTAAATGCTCAAATGCACCTTACCTTATTTGATAGGCATTTTTTTCGATTTATATTGACTTCGTTATTATTTGACATCAAATATGTATAACAAAAATAATTATTTTCATTGTTTCTATCGCTTGCTGAAATGTTTAGTTTTTGTTTAGTTTTTCTATCTATATAACGCGATTTTTGTCTATTAAAATCACAAATTAATGTTCACATGTTCAACCAAATTTTAGTATCGTAATATTCGTTTATAGCTTAGGGCCTACGTTGCGGCAAAGTAAAGCTATTCAGAAATATCGATCTGATGCTGGTAGAATTGAATACCGCCGGTTCAAAACTATTTCTGGTCGGCAAATTTGACGACTTTTCAAAGCAAGAGTACTTACTACTAGTCATATTATAAACGAATGCAAAAATGGTCAGTTGACATGGGCTCTCAGCTATTCACTGTAGAAATGCTCCTAGAACAGCTGAGAAGTAGGCTTTGTTCCAGTTGAGTCGTAACGCCGACAAAAAGAAAAACATATTTGGTCCATAGCAGTTTGGAGATGTCCTGAAAAAGTTTTTATGGAAACCGTGGGAGTCGAGAATGTCCATGGTTAGCATGACATAATTTGTGTTCAGCATCAATGAAAGAGGATAAAAATACAAATGTACTAATGAAGGTCGTCGAAAATAGAAGATTTGGTTTTCCGGGTAACGATGCATTCCGGTAAATGGGTTTTCGGGGTAATGGTACATTCCGGTAAGTGGTCTTCCGGTAAATTGCATTCCGGGTAATGGTATAGAATCGCACCATCCAGGTTTCGCGCAACTACATTCCTTCTTCTTCTTTCTGGCGTTACGTCCCAACTGGGACAAAACCTGCTTCTCAGATTATTGTTCTTATGAGCACTTCCACAGTTATTAAGCTGAGAGCTTTCTTCGCCGATTGACCATTTTTGCATGTGTATATCGTGCGGCAGGTACGAAGATACTCTTTGCCCTGGGAATCGAAAAAATTTCCTTTACGAAAAGATCCTCGACCAGCGGGATTCGAACCCACGACCCTCAGCATGGTCATGCTGAATAGCTGCGCATTCACCGCTACGGCTATCTGGGCCCCTACGATTCCTATTACTTGGTAAACACGTGAAGTGAAATTTATTTCAATAGCCTCAATCTTCAGGACGTTTTGTTATTCTTAACCCGCTGTGGTAATGAGCTGTAGGCTCTCTTATCACTTATGCGTTTTACAGTGCCCTTTTCAGGGTGCTGTGTGAACCCATTATTGTGGTATGGAGCTACCTCAACATACATTTTAGTCTAATAAGAATTGAATTAATTACTTTTAAGCGTATTTCAGCGGAATAAACTGTTATTCAGCTACTAATGTTACTTGAGGCATGCTCTAATTTCGCTAATGCTATTTTCTCTTGAAGAGAAACCGCACCCCTATATACTCTCATCTTTCCCTTCACGGTATGACCTCTTTTCTTTTGAAATATCATTATTGATCATCACATTCGAGATGTTAAATCAACAATCAACATGCTTACCGATCTGAAAAGTTCACTCTGGCTCTTTTACACAATGTTCTAAACGATATCGAGGAAAAAAATCTCTCAGTATCAATCCTAATTGAGTGTTTTCTTGGATATAGAAGGTGCTTTTGAGAATAGATTTTTCCATGTCGAAATCATGGGTTATCTACGATAATTATCAATTGAATTTATCAAATGCTCAAAAATCAACTTCTATTCCTGTCATTACGTGAAGCTGCGATTCAGAAACATCCTCTTGGGACATCCTGGATCCTCCACATAACAAAAGCAGCTTACACTGCTACATTTTCAAGCGTTGCCGTTGCGTTGCCTCAAAGGCAACAGGCTCGCTGTTTGGTTGGAAAGGACGTGCATGAATATGAAACAGCAGACTTGGTCTCGCAGCATCCACTGGGAGGAAAGAAAGCAAGCCTGTATACACAAAAGACACGAAAGGGTTTATCAAAGCGGCAAAGAACGTGTCCGGCAGTCGGCAGTCTTCTTCCAGTGGGTTGCGTTTGTGACTGAACTGTGATGAATGATGATGATGAGGACGATGATGAAAAGGGCGAAATCGAGCACAATGATAATGGTTCGCTCAAGTTCAAGAAAATGGACTTCTTGCACAATATCAACAACTTCGACGACAACACAATCTTCGATGGTGTAATGTGGGTATGAAGGGTTATGTTGTGTTGTCGTCTTTGCACAGTCAGGGTTATAAAGTAAAATTTGAATTGAGTATATTTTCCGTTCAGTGTTGGATGGAAACGTGTGGTATTGTTTGCATGATGGATAAGTTTTCAGTTCAAGTTCCTTGATGCGTTACGGTATGCAGTTGACCAATGTGTTTCTTTGAAGCAAATGATTGAAACAATGTTCAAAACCATTACTATAGCTGAATCCAAGTTCAAGTTGGTGTGAAATTCACTAATAAAATTGTTTTTAGATTACGCTCCCCTAATGGATTTTTAAATTCGAATGCTACATAGAACTTGGAAGCTTCAAAATAAGGAAAAGCTATCCGTAAATAATTGTCAATAACTCACCATTAGCGAAGGTATGGATACCAAGAGAATAAGCATAGTATACACATCACAAGACTGAAACTGCAATTAAAACAGGTGAGTTTGGGACGGCAGATTGCTCAAATTTGATATTTCGTAACTATCAATTCCAAACAAAAATAGAGCTTATTTGCAATACTACTGGGAAGAAAAAAAAAATACTACTTCTAAGCGAGCCTGTGCTCCACTAACCTTGCCATAGACTCCTCTTGGCGACCTGTTCTGTGCAACGTTCTTCTGTGCGATCAAAAAGCTATTTTTCCTCCTGAATGAAATGCTTGCACTTTTTAGGATCCACTACAAACCAAATCGCACACAAAGCTCTTGTTACAGCACTTGGCGTTCTTCTTTGAAAGAGATGCTCCCAGAAAAGAAAAAATCAGTAACAAATGCGATCCGGTTAGAAAAAGCATCTCACTTCCCTGTCGGCTTCCGGTTTGCTACGCTTTTTCAGCACTGTTTCCGTATGAGGAATCCTACCGACTAATCCACCTACCGATCGAGGATGGCCCCAACGAAAACGATAGGTTGCACATTCCACACCGTTTGGGTATGTGTTGATTTCTCAATAGTTTGGTGAATCGTAGAAGAAAAGAAACTACGCCCGACGCAGTTGGAATGGATTCCTTTTTTTGCAGATTTTGTTTCAAATTGGAACGGAAGGTTTACAGGAAAAAATACGCTTTTCAGCGTTTCATTCATGCGAAGGTATGGAGCCACAACTGAGTTTACTTCCATGAACCAGAAAAACTATAATACGTTTTAAGAGAATAGTAAAGTTCTGTGAGGAACAATTGTTGTAGCTTACTGTTAATATAAAAAGATTAATTGGTCATGCAGTTTGCAGACTTTGATCTTTATGCATCCGTAAGGAAGGTCTTAAAAGATTGAATCTCATTCCCTAAAAAGTCGCTTATGACGATAGAATAAGTATAGCCGTTGGTTTATAGATGAAATCTACTTAACTAATGTATTTAAAACGATGGAACAATTTTAAGCTCACAATTTTAGGCCAGATCCAATAAGCATTTCAATTGCTTATCTAATACCTGTGCCAACGAAAAAATGGATGCAGTTTTTCTATGCAAATCAATCAAGCAAGTTTTCAATAAGCTTGAGATCTCCGTTTAATTTGATAATCCTTCAAGTGTTTTGTTCCCTTGCCATGAAGAGAACCATCATAACCCCGACACGGTAACTGATGGTGTTGCACTTGTTGAGCGTGGTAAATTGATTTTCACTGAGGTACTCATACGATGAAACAGTATACTACACACCATCAGTACAGAACATCATCGCTCAACATCGTTTTCATTACTAGTTTCCATGGATGCATCACGGCAGCAGCAACCCTCTACAGTGCTTTTGCTCAAACGTGTTGAGTGGGTGATATAGATTGCAAATATTCTTTGATTTATTATTAGCTTCCTAACTACGATCGTTACATTGGACGTGCGAGAAAGTGACTTCCAGTGCATGGTTCGATTTGTTGCCGAAGTGGTTCATTGAATGTACTCGTACAGAATGATGGAGTAGTGCCCACTTATCCTTACAGAAGTGTGTGTGCTGCACTTTGATTGAAACTTCCTTTGGCGTTGAAATTATTTTGTACGGAACGGTAACGTTCGGCGACATTGTCTCTTATTGTGGTAATTCAAATAACAAAACTGAGAGCTTTCTTTGCCATTTTCGCATTCGTATATCGTGTAGAAGGTACGATGATACTCTATGCACAGAGAAGTCCAGGAAATATGTAAACTAAATAATGTTATTGATAAAGCCCTTTCCGAACAATGCCAGATTGGGTTCTCTTTTTCATAATGATTACTTTAACTAGGGGAAAACCCAAGTAAATCATTTATTCAATTTTTGATCTCTTCAGGTGACTTATAGTCACTTGAGAGACCTTTCAAGACGACTTTGAACAAACGTTCAGTTTTGTCGGCATGAGTAAAAAATTTGTGCTTCTCTCTTCAAGATGTTTGAGAAGAAATTCGTGATCTTAAACAGTTTCCGGCAAAACGCGACAGTCTCCTTTCTTTGCGATTTGGAAGAAAACCTTGATTCCCCTAATGGAGTTCAAGATCTCCTGCCTAAATTCCCCAAATTTGGAACAACTGACCACGGTAGGCGGCACTCTTTGCTTCACACCAAAATTTTATTGCTGTAATCCAGCAACTTTTTGCTGATTTTTTTTGTGCTGTAAATTCAGCAATCGATCAAGCAAAATGAAATTTGCTGGATCATTCAGCAAAGCAAATTCGCATAAACATGACAGCTGTTTCGCTGATCATCCAGCTAAGTACATTTTCACTTGCTGAATAATCAGCACTTGGTTATTTGTTACTATAGTGGGGTTTTTACTGCTTTCCAGCAGTTTTGTGTCATCAGGTCCTGGTTGATAATAAGTTTCGGTAATAGTCGTCAAGAAAATTATAAAAATGTTACTCCGTTCCATGCCATAAACATTTATTTTCATAATTATAATTGTGGGGAAATGAAGAGGCAAAGCACCATTCGCCGTCCCGGTTGTGTTAGCATCCTAGAAATAAACACTTGAGTTGTTTGTCAATATTATATATTTCACTTAATAAAGTACTTACTCAAAAATTCCGAGGGATGAAAAATATTAGTCGTTACATTTTCTATTAAACTCCAAAATGGTAAATGGGAGAAAATTTTCTCGTTTCAAGTTTCTCGGTTGACAAGAATTACTTTTGCTGGACTTCAGTAATTATGTTTGCTGATTTACGGCAAAATTTAAAATCGATTGCTGGTTATCAATCATTTGTTATACAAGTTACTGAAAATCAGTAAATTGGATTGTGTTGACAAGTATCCAGCAATTAAGATTGCTGAATTCCAGTAAGCAATTTCAAAATTGCTGTACATCAGTAAAATGATGTATTGCTGAATTGGTTTCAGCAAACTAAATTGCTGGAAGACAAATCGAAAATTTGGTGTGTTCCTCACTTGAATCAAAGAGCCTGGGCTACACACTTAAAATAAATCGCAGTATCCTGTGAAATAAATCACCGAAATTGAACTGTAAACAGTAAAAATACAGATTTTCCTGTGAAATCTACTATTCTACCGACAAAATCCGTAAAATCAGCTATTTTACCGGAGAAAATCGGTGAAATCTACTATTTTACCGGAAAAAATCCGTGAAATAAACCATTTTACTGTAACCCTGTGAAATACTAACGAACAGTTCGGTAAAAGCATTATTTTCACCGAACTTCTGTGAAATCGTGTGACAGCCGCTCTGGCAGGCATGAGCTTCCTTTTGTTTCAGTTTTTGCACACCACTTACAAGCAATGTAAGCTGGCTTAGTGGTAGCAAGCCTGCTTCCTGATCGGCAAATCGGGAGTTCGATTCCCGGTTGAACCATTTTCTTGTTTTTCTTTATGATTGTGTTCAACGATTTTACAGATTGTTCGGTGATTTTTCACCGAACCTTCAGCTGTTGAGATTACGGTGAAATTTCACCGTAATCCGTAATTTTTTTTAAGTGTGTAGAGTCTGCTTCGATTTGGTGTTCGGAAAGTTTGTCTAGAGCAACGAACTGATTGCTCATTTCATTGCAATTAAGGGTATGCAAAATACCGAATGATTCCGTCAAATACGCTTCGAAACGAAATTCCGCGGAATTCCACGGAACGGAAATTTGTATTTTGCTATTTCGTTTCGTTTCGCCAAATTGTTGAAATATTTCCACGGAAAATTGAAAACAAACGGAATAAAAGTTAGTTAGTTGTCTTTATTTGAGACGCTTTAACTGGTTAAGTCGTTCGCGTCTTGATAAACGGAATAAAACGGAATTTCGCGAAATTCGAGTTTAATTACGAACAAAATAAGGCAAAGCGTTCGCTTTTACTCCTAGCTACAGTCAAAAATGGGTCCGTATTATGGATCAAATCGACTCATATCATGGATCAGAACACTATAACAGCAAATTATCTGCGAGGAAAACGAATGGTGTGCTAGTGAAAGCATACGTTTTGGCGTTTCTTTAGGAATCGTCTTATCTTAGATTCATAACTGGTCGGTGTTCAGACAGACTGAACCAAGTGTTTTTTCATGGTGCCAGAAAAACGTTTCCCAGGCATGCGAAATATCCAAATATTTGTGTTATTTGCTGTTATAATGGAACTTATCTATTTGATGATACATCTGTATAAAAATAGCAAAGGAAAAATCACATGTGATTGAGTCCTTAACGTATGTTTAGAACGCCAAAATATCATCTAGTCCGGTCTGTCTGAACACCGACCAATGGGCAGCGAAATCGCAGCGATTGTTTGTCGCTGTCGCCGTAAAAAATCGAGTTGATTTGGGTGATCCAAAGCCACACCTCAAATCTTCAAGAGCACAAATCTAAAGAACCAGACGTCCATTCAAGCTGAAAACTCTATCGATTGGTTACTCGATGGCCAATCGATCAAGTGTTCAGCTTGAACCGCTGTCGAGTTCGTTAGATTTGTGCTCTTGAAATTCTGATGTATGCTTTCGATTTATATTCACCTTAAACAAGCAAGATGCACACATTATTTTTTATCGAAAAGTGAATCTAGGTTTATTCACGCTGTACCACACCACCAACTCCTCTCTCCTCTTATAACGTGACATAATTTTCTCACGACTCCCAATTAAAGAAAAATGCGAATATTGATAATATATCATTACAATTGGGGCCTTCCTTAGCCGAGTGGTTAGAGTCCGCGGCTACAAAGCAAAACCATGCTGAAGGTGTCTGGGTTCGATTCCCGATTGGTCCAGGATCTTTTCGTAATGGAAATTTCCTTGACTTCCCTGGGCATAGAGTATATTCGTACCTGCCACACGATATACGAATGCGAAAATGGCAACTTTGGCAAAGAAAGCTCTCAGTTAAAACTGTGGAAGTGCTCATAAGAACACTACACTGAGTAGCCGGCTCTGTCCCAGTGGGGACGTTAATGCCAAAAAGAAGAAGAAGAAGAAGATCATTACAAGTATTAGAAGCAAAATGCCGCAAGGCAAAAGTCTTAACCTTTTCAATACCTACATCAAGTTTCAAAATTCTCTAGTTTCGCCAAATCAGTTATAAATTTGATTCATGCATTGCATGCACCATCAAAATTGGTTCCGGATATAGATTCAAGTTTGGTGGGGTACCTGGGGTATTTCACAATGGAAAAGCGCAACATTTTTTTTTCGATTTTCGCACATCTAAATCCCGAGCAAAAAAAAATGAGCAAAACATTAAATTTAGCTCATTGAAAGACGGATTGTCTGAACGAACATGGATGAACCTGTCAGCCTTATTTGCGGTTTCTCTATGCTATGTAGTCCAGGTTCAAATTTTTTTTCGAAATTTTTAAATATTTTTTTAAATACTCTCGAGGCTCAACATTTAGTGAAAATGTGATTTTGTAGTCAGTTTTAAACAAAGAATCTGAATATGAGATAATATCAACAATCCTTAATTCTTCCAGAAATCGTCCAGAAATTCCTTCACAGATTTTGGAATAGGATGATTTCTCCAGTATTTGCTCTTCAAAATAATAGAAATATCTTCTATTACCTATTTTCTACAAGGTTTACTCTAAAAGTTTGCTTTCGTCCAAATTTGATCCCTCCAAGAATTCATTCACAGTTTATTCAAGGCTTTTCCAGAAAATTTATTAGGAACTTCTAAATTAACACCAACAGGCAATCCTGGTTAAGTTGCTTCCGCAATATCTCTTGGAGTTTATTACTTTTGCAATTCTTTTAAATTTATCTTGATTGATTTCTTAGGTATGTGTTGATGGATTCTTTAAAATTTAATTTAATTCAATACTCCAGCAAATACTAAAGCAAATATTCCAGTGATTCCTCTGTTCTACTTATTTTTCTTCTTCTTTCTGGCGTTATGTTCCAACTGGGACAGAGTCTGCTTCTCAGTTTAGTGTGTTCATGATCACTTATCGACTTGTGTCCCCTATCTCATTCATTCATGCCACAAAGCATACAGTACAATAAAAAATGAATATCATTATTCCATGTTTTATGGTATATATTAGCATAACATTACATCCACAAGATTAAAAAAATTGTAAGGCATTTCTAAAAATCAAATTAATTTTGGGCTTCTCTCAATATTTTTGAGATTGTTTTAAATGTTTGTAACTGCTTTTCGACCCACTTCTTTGTTGTAATATTTAAATTAAACCCACTCATTGCCTTGTGTGAATGTCAGATATGTTGAAATATTAAGAAAATTTCAAACAAGCAGAAAAGAGTCTTACCAAAACATGTAAGGATTCCGTTGAGCAACACTAAGGTTTCCATATGGTAAAGGATTTAAAAAGACGTTTGTTATGCCTATGGTCAAATTTCCAGCTTTTGACAAGAAAAAAAAACTTAAACGTGTATTCCGCGAAACAAATTCAAAAATTTCGTTTCATTTCGAAAAATTCCGTGAGATATTTGATTTCGTATCGAGTTACACGAAACATTTTTAAATTTCGTTTCGTTTCGTCATTATCAGCGCAAGATATTCCGCGTATCGTTTCGTTTCGTATCGACATGGAAAAAATCCATATCGCATACCCTTAATTGCAATTACTAACATTATCCATTTCACCCTTGGAAGAAAGTTCGCATTCCGGAGAAACGTTTTTTCTTCCATTCTTGCCACGTTTAGTGGCAGTTTTAATTACCACTTTTTTGGAAGAAAGTTGAGAATTCAGAGATTCACCCTTATTTTTTTGTAGTTGCAACCATGTTTAGTGAATAAAGGAAAGAAGACGAGAATAAACCCGTTTTTGTTTGACGCCATTTCTCGAAGTTTCATGCAAAAATAAGGTTTTGGCGAAAAAAAAGTATGGAAACCTTTTTTGCAAGGCCGTGTAAAAAAAAGTCCGTGCAAAAACAGAATCAGGTGTACTGAGCTAAATCTGGGTATTCTTAATGGGCATTATAGAGAATGTAAAGTTAGTTATTTGGGGATTACCATACTTTGGAGAATTTCCATTGGAGACTTGAAAATGTTTAGCAATATCGCAAAGTCACCAAAATTCATAGCGAACTCTTGGGCAGATGACAATTCGTATCTGATTCCTGGGCAAGATCCTGAGAGTACTAAGCAAGATCCTGTAAATTTCTAGCGAACGGTTATTGTTAACGACTGGATGGTTTAACTTGAAGAAGGTTAAATAAAATAACCGAAACGTCGGACGTAGGAGAAACACACGTGTTAGCTTGTTTTTAAGACTGCAGTGCTGAAAATATTTCCTAGCAAACTATTTCAGTGTACTGGCAGTTCCCTGTGGGTTTGTAACAGCGACTTGAAGATGCCTATCGGGCTCTTGGGGTATTATAGCGAGATGGTGTCCAACAGACCCTGTACTTTTTTGAATATACTAACAAAACTAATCTAACATTTTTTTTTTTAAACTCCCTGGCTCGATTTTTTCTCGTACTCGATTTATCTCGATTTATCTGGAAAAAAAAATAAATAAAAAAATCTAGGGGATGATATATTTTGGGGAATGGTACATTCTGGAGAATGGTTTTCTGGCGAATGTACTTTATGGCAAATGGTTATCTGGCATATGGTACTTTCTGGCGGATGTCATTCTGGCGAATAGTGTTCTGGCGAATGGTTTTCTGGAAAATATCGCACAATCCGGGCACGCTGTACATTTTGAGATCTTTCTTTAGGCGCCTCATTTTGTTTGAGATGTGCCTCTATGCAGTATCATATGCTCCGCCACATGCGCTGCTTAAAACATAGCGCAATAATTGAAGTGAGGACAAAATTTGTCAACAAGAATCGAAATTTTTAATTCAAGGATCGCGAGTGGATACCATCTAGACATCTGTATAACGTAGTGAAAATAGGTAGGGAGGGTCTTCGTTAGTAAGCAGTTATTATACGCCATTATCCTATAAGTACATCTGCATATAGGAGGTTAGATTTCATTTTTGGTCCATATAGCTGTAGCGATAAACGCGCAGCTATTCAACAAGACTAAGCTGAGAGTCGTTGGTTCGATTGCCACCGGTCGAGGATACTTTCGTAAAGCAAATTTTGTCGACTTCTCTAGACATATACGATATACGAATGCAACATATCAATTGACAAAGAAAGCTCACAGTTAATTACTGTTGTAGTGCACATATGAACACTAAGCTGAGAACAAGGCTCTGCTTCAATTGAGGCGTAACTCCAGAAAAAAGAAAAAAAGTTTTGTTTCAAAAGTTTCTATTTCTGCATCAGTTCATCAGAAAGATATGTCTAGGTAACTGGAAAAAAAACAAGCCAAAGAAGATCTTGGGCACTAATTGGGATTGTACCCACACATCTCTTAAAGGGCTTCGCTATGAAAATGTTAAATCTTCGATTCCAGCACAAGTTTCAACTGACTTAAGTCTGTTAAGAATTCACCCAAAAACACAAATATGAGCCAACTCGAAGCATCCAACAGCAGCATTGAACATTTCCGAATCAGTTTGGACTTTCCAGGCGCTCAATTTTATGGTGGATTTACTTCTATTTCACCTGTTTGATCAGTAGAAGTTCATCAAGGCACGTCTTCCGGGCGTCATAAACGAACCATACGCCCCAGTTAGATTGGTGAATCGAATAAATCACCCCCTTGGAACAGTACCACCTTTGAGCTTCTGTAACGAACCGGATGAGAAAATTAAATAAATTCTCCTTCCCGTAACGAATTGTCTAGCAAGCTATAAATTTTATCAGCAGAAAGCTTCGAAAATTCATCCCGGATCAGTAGCCAGCTTGTCTTTCTTCCGGTGACATACCAATTGGCTTCCTTTGGGAACGATACTGTTTTGATTTCAACGTTCCTTTTGCCCACCACACTTTATTGGACATTACTATCATCATCTCCGGTGTGAGACAAACTGAACAGATTCTTTGATTCACCGAATCAAGAGATGGTGCTGGGATTATTGTATCAAGTATCAGTGATGGTTGATTTAGCTAGTTACTAGTTTGATGCCACCGCAAGACATGAGCGTTCAATCAATAGTTGCTTGAACTGATGTCATGGTTTTTTGGATGTGACGGTATATCCAATTATTTGAAATGTTTATTGTTTGTGAAGTAATTGTACGGTTTGGATAGTAAATCATCGATTTTTCTTTGAGTCGATGGTACCGAAATACATTGTTACCTGATGGGATGGCATTGTTTGCAGAAAAGGTCAACATGATACCCAAGTAACACAACTTGTTTTATAAATGACTAAAATACTTGATTCATACAAATTTGTATGTTTTGGGGTGAATATGGATAACTTTATTTTGTACACTTATATCACCGAAACAGCGCAAAAAATGGCGGCTTATAAAACATCTTTCATGTCATAGAAGATGTTTCTCAATACATACAATTATGTGTTAAAAATGTATTACATAGCATCACTAATACTTACTAGTTATATTGAAGCTAAGAAGATGTATTGTTTTACAAATTACATCTATTTTTGTTTTGATAGCATCAGTTCAAAACAAAATCAAAATAATGAAAGCGTTTTTTTTTTCTCTTCTCGAATTGCTTATGGTGATTATTAAATTTTCTTCTGTTAATTCCCAATAGTGTACTCAAACTGTGTGCGGCTCCAGATTTATTGTGAAATGCACAATTTTATTTATTGAAAATTCAAGCGCCTCAATGTAAAGGAAAAACAAAACAAACTATCCTAAAAATATGTGTGCCATCATAGAATTTTGCAGCGGATCAATTCCCAAAGTCAGAAACACAATATGGTGTCATCCTCACGAAGCCTGCAGTGCCGTCAAAAAATGTTCGGATGTTTATCGATTAAATATTCTAAACTATACTATGAAAATTACGTTACTAAGTAGTATCCACATTAATATCAATCGAACTACCCTGAATAACACACTACTTGTGTATATTCACAATGTGTTTATTGCGCTCACTTCTCAAATAAACATTCGGACAGCATAAATCAAACGACTTTATATACTGTGCCGTGGCAATTTTTTGGACCGTCAATGTTGCCCACGGCAAATTTTTACTTTGCATTCGTACGTGCCACCCAGACAACCAGAAATCGCAAAAGAATTCATGGTTAACGTCGTTTAAAGTTCTATTTTACATCACTGTCGCATAACTACACCGGTTCAATACATATGTCGTCGTAAAGAATGTCTTTTTGCGAACTCTCAGCGATGAAGTGCTCAAAATCGCAAAATTGTACAAATAAACTCACAATATATATGCCAAAAATCGTAAGAATTCCAGATAGCGTCAACTATACGTGAACATTCAACATTGTCGTCATCACATCGCACCATTAATAATGCAACTCGCAAAAGGTGTTGTTTTGTAACGTCTACAATGATTTAAAATATGATAACAGTAAATATTACAATTTCAAGCAAATGTTCCTACAATTTTCATCGCAATAGCGACAAATTATAAAACAAAAGCTTTATTTTGAAAAGGTTCTTGTTTTGTACCACAAAAAAGGATTCTTTAACGAAAATGAGTGAATATTTGAGCAAGCAACGGCTCATCAAAGCTCGAAAGAGCGGAACATATAGTCGTTTACTCCAGCGATATAGAAAACGATGGAAGCTAGGTAAAACCAGTTTAGCGACAAATAAAAAAACTGAAACAAATAATGGAGACCCTACAGAACTGTGCTTCGAAAATCAATATAAAGAGCTCAATGGAACTGAGCTAAAGGAAACCACCGGTGACCATCTTCCAACTTCCAAAAATAATCACACCTCACTTGGAAACAGTTGTAAGAATATAATACTAACATCTTAAATTTTCCAACTTAATTTATGACGATACAATTTTCAGCTCTCAGTACAAACCTGGTTTCTGCTATCCGGAACTGGTCCACAGAATTTCACATTAGTCAGGCCGCAATAAAGTCCCTGGCTGGTATTCTCAACACTCATATGAATTCAAACCTGCCGGCCGATGCTCGTACCATAATGAAGACACCCAGGAATATAAACATAACAGAAATGTCGAACAATGGAAGTTACTGGCACCAAGGACTGGAAAACTGCCTAGCAAAAGCCTTGGAACAACTTGACCGTCCTTTGTCAATATCGTTGAACATCAATATTGATGGACTGCCAGTTCACAAAAGTAGCACTAAGAACTTTTGGCCTATCCTCTGCAAGATTCACGAATATCCAGCAATTCCCCCAATGGCGGTAGGAATATATTATGGCACTAGTAAACCCAAGAGTGCTACCGAATTTCTAACCCCGTTTATTGATGAGCTTCTTGGTATCTTGGAGACTGGAGTGATAGTAAATGGCCATTCAGTTTCAGTTAGAATACGTTGTTTCATTTGTGATTCTCCAGCTCGGTCCTTTATTAAGGGTGTAATTAACTTTAACGGCAAACATGGCTGTCTTAAATGCACTACAAAAGGGAAGTATAGCCACACTGCAAACACAGTAGTTTTCTCACAAACTAACGCAGCAGCTCGAACCGATGAGAAATTCCGAAACAAAGAGTACCCTGAACACCAACGCAGCGATACACCACTGGTTCGTTTGCCGATAGATATGATTGAAGATATCATCGTATCTGACGCCCTTCATCTACTAGAATTAGGGGTAATGCGTCGGCTATTGAATGGGTGGCGAACAGGTTCAATGACAAAACGTGCTAAGTGGAGTTCAACTGAAAAAGCTGAAATATCTGAATTCCTTGTAAATTTACGATTTCCGAAAGAATTTCACCGGCGGATGCGTTCATTAGAATTTGTGTCTTTATGGAAGGGCCTCGAGTATCGTAATTTCCTAAATTATGTTGGATTAGTACTATTAAAAGATCATTTGCCGGAAAAGCACTATCAACATTTTCTTGTTTTGTTCTGTGCAGTTAGAATTTCTTCAACGGAAGCGTATAAAAAGTTACTTCCGGTTGCCAAGGACTTATTTGTCGACTTTATTCAAGACTACAAAAATCTGTATGGAATTGACTATTTGACAAGTAATGTTCATAATTTAAGTCATGTGGTAGACGAAGTTTGCAGGTTTGGTTCTTTACCCACTCTATCAGCGTATCCTTTCGAAAACTATCTTCATTCAATCAAGAAAATGCTTCATGCCGGACCACTACCTCTGAATCAAATTGCCAATCGATTGACGGAACTTATCAATAGTCAAACCCCAATAACGCTTAAAACTGCTTTTCAAGCAAATGAAAGATCTGTACGTTCAGTAGAGAAAACAGAAACAAAAGTAACAGTTACCCTAACTGATTTTGTTGTGAACACAAATTTCGAAGACAAATGGATGTTAACTCAAGATCTTTCAATTATTTGCTTCAAAGATATTGTTAAAGATAGTTTTAGTTGGAAAATGGCAGGTAATGCATTACTGAATAAATTTGACTTTTTTGTTAAGCCTTTCAAATCCTCATTCATTCATATTTACGCTGCTAGTGCCGAAAGGCACAATTTCTCTAAGCAAAATGCTTATGGAATTGAGACAATTTTGTGCAAACTAGTTGCAATTAAACGAAAAAAGGAAATAGTGTTCATTCCTCTGATTCACACACTTAATCAGGAAAACTCATGAAGAAAAATGTCAAAAAATCCTGTAAAATGTTTTAAATGAAATAATTGTGAAAAATAAAAAACATATTAATCCTTTAGAGTTAAGTTACGAGTAATCAACACAATGAGTAGTTGGGATGGAATGGAATAATATTAACTCAATATAATCTATTCATTAAGTTTTTGTTTGACGATTCATTTATTCAACGTATTTTTTGTTATCGAGTTCGATGAATAAAATTAACTGTTCAAATTCAACAAAAATCAACATTCGTTATGCATTTGCAAAAAAACAAAAGGGGCATATTGCCCCTTCCATCTTCCAAACATCTTCATTATTCGTCATCAGAGTTCATCAAAACTTCAACATGAGATTTGACATCAATATCACGATCCACCTCATCATCAGAATCATCTTGGTTTGAGCCAGACGTGATATTATCCATCGGCGTATCACCAAGCTCGTCATCATCAAACGATTCACCGTTATCCGGACCATCATCGTAACTGCCATAGTTAACCTGCTCAGCCCCATCGTGATTTTCATTTGCATCGTCCTTCTTAGTCTTTGTACGCCGACACGTAGACTTCCGTAGTTGCTTACTTGAAGACCTCGTTTTTGAGTAGCGGAATAGCCGATTCTTACAGAACGCTTCCAATTTCATGTTGGTATAGGTTGGATCACCAACGCTAACAATTGCCAATAGAAGCTGAAGCACATTCGCGAATTCACGAAATCCTCGTTTAGATTTGTTTCCTCTGTTGATGCCGGTCCAGGTAAAGCTGTTCCAGAATGCTCGTGTGAACAAACAGTCAACGAGTAAGTAGCATGCGGAATCTCCCTTAGCGTAATATGTAATAGGCGGGATGATTTTTGTGAAATATTTGACCTGAAACATAAATATAATAAAAATAAAAAAATGTATCTACAGTGGTCACACTATTATGAGTCACCGACTATGATGGGTCATTTCCATTTGAATTACATGTGGAACGGAGTGACTGGATGACCCATAATAGTAAGAGCAGTGTAAAATCGTCCTTCAACGTTTAACACATCACGTAACTTACGTAATCATCAAATACTTGTTTGCTTGACAGAGTCTTGTTGAATGCGAATAAGTCCTCCTCGTCGTTAATGAGTTTATGCTCCTCAACAGTAGAATGTTCCGACGTAGTGTGGCCCTTACTGTCCATATCCAGCATTGTAGCGAATCGTGGGAAACTTTTCTCCAAGCAATCCTCCACCACCTGTCGTACCGTCTCTTTTATACCATCTTTGAAGCGAGTCATGTCATTCCTCATTTCGCTCACTTCAGCTCGCAACGTATTGACTGTTGTTCCCACATTTGTTATAGCAGACTTCAACGATTCCATTGCAACTTTTATTTCACCGATCGAGTCCATAATATTGCCTAAAATAATGAAATAATTAATATTGAAGCAATACATACAAAAATAACAGTAAATCTTCAGAAAGGAATGGGTGAAAACACAAAGTAGGAGAAAAATAAACAGGGGTGGTAATATGAACACCGTGTCTAGTACAGAGAAAAATCAAATTTCAATGAATCTTCAGCGCATATATAAAATAAAACCCCACCACTTCCCTTAAACTCTAACGTGATAATAAATAACTTTAACATTGACTCGCACATAGTGATAGAGGGTAACCGGTCAACTATGATTAACTTTTTTTTTTTATAAAAGTGGGTGTAGGGTAAATTACCGGTTGTTGTACACGCTATAACTTGACACAATCTATAATACGTGCAGGAATAAATAATAATTAACCATGCGTTTGTAACGCAAATAACCATCGCTAAATCTACAACGTTGATGTTTTGTACCGAAAGCGAGATTTTTTCCCTTATGTTATATAAATTTTAACACCTCGCTTACTAACGTGTCAACAATGTTTAAGCCAGTGCAATACATGGTAATTTACCCTAGTGGAAGATTAAATTTAAAAAGAGTTCAGGAAAAGTATAGTGGTCACACTATTATGGGTCGCTTACTATTATGGATCGTTTCCATTTGAATTGCATTATGAACAGAGTGACTAAGTGACCAATAATAGTGTGACCAACACTGCTTACACTATTATGGGTCACCTTATAATGATTATTAGACATTCTATTCTATATGTAATTCAAATGGGAATGACCCATAATAGTATAACTACTGTATGCAAAATCTAGTTGTGAAGTAATGAAACAGCTTTGACTGTACAGTGGTCACAATATTATTGATAACTCACTATTATGGGTCATTTCCATTTAAATTCCATGTGGAACAGAGTGACAAATCATCGTGACTAGGTGACTAACCCAGCGTACATTCCTAGTCACCTAGTCATCATTATTAGTCACTCTGTTCCAAATGCTATTCTAATGGAAATTAGTCATTACAGTGGGTGAGCCGTAATAGTGTGACTACTGTACTGTAAAAGGAAAACTTCTATATTTATTTTACCTGAGGAATCAATGGAATCTGGATTGTTTAGCGTTGGATTGAGGTAGACGATGTTATCATCTGTCACATATACAGACTGGAATTGCTGCTCACCATCCGGTAGTTCCAATACAGCATGGGCGGCTTCATCTATAAAATAAAAAAAATACAGATGTTATGTCGCGTAATTTTGGTAGATATATGCAACTGGCGATCGTGTAGAAAAAATCGATTTTATAACCATACAGGCGTATCTAAAGTGATTGACCTACAATAGTGGGTGATTCATAATTGTGTGACCACAGTTCATTCGATTTCACGATGCAGCCTGACGATAGACGATGAGTTCGTTCTACTTATAGTCAGGTCTTCTATAAGACACTTCCACCCACATTCCTCCCATGACAATGTGTCAGCAGATTTTAATAGTTAGCATGGCGCTAATTTTTTGTTTATAAGTGACACATACTATGAGCTTATTGCCTGTCGAATTTCACCTGAATCGATCGGACGACAGCTGGAAAATAGCTATGGGCGTAAAGTGGGTGGTAGCGTCTAATAGGAGACCTGACTCTAATAAAAATAGTAGTTGAAAAGTCGTTCAGCTAAGAAAATTTCTTCTTATTTAACAAGCAAAAGAGAAAATCAACGAAGAGGTATCGATTACTACAGATACGCCTTCATAATATTAAATGCTGGATAAACCACTTACCTCTATGAAACGGTTCTTCGTTTCGTTGGATTTGACGTGGCCTAGCAATGTCAGATGATTTAGCGCGGTTACTTTGATCGACCGGCTTTTTGAAGATAACTTGGGGTAAGTATCCCGTCTCGCTTTGGGTCACAGACTGTGTTCCGAGAGCTTGTACCGTTTCAACAAAGTTGGCCGCTAGCTGCGCCCGATCAGTTTTAACAGGCAGCGAATTAATCGGCGGTCGCTGTGTTTGGTGTCCCAATTCTCGAGGCTGAATATATGTCGGAACGGAAGAATAATCTTGTGGTGGCAGCTGAACTAGCTGAGATGATGCTGCAATAGTTCCAGGATGCTCTTGCTGATGAATCGCGATGTCAGAATCGAGTGCGGGTTTTTTAGATGAGGCGATTTCTACAATACATGAGACAATGAATACACGAATCTTTGAATATAGTAAAATACGTACCACTAATAATTTTGTTGTAGTCTTTCAAAGGGCGTGATTCCTCGGGCTTAGATTTACGGTGCTTCAGCAATTTTCGCTTGGTTTCAATATCCGATACTTCCTGTTTTAGTAGGTCTTCGGCTGCAGCCTCTGCCGAGTGCAGGCTTTTATATTTCCGGCTCACAATGACCGGAATTCTCTTCGTTGCACCATGGAACTCGCATCCTCCGTTCCGAAGTTTTTCAATCTTCTCGTTCGATGGAAGTTTGGGCCACAACAAACATCCATCTCGGACCCATGACACCGGAACAGCAAGCACACGTAGCTGTTGCTTCTCAAAAAATTGAGCCACGGTGAACATCTGCGAGCAAGAAGCAAATTAATATTAACTTATACATTGGACAAACATGTTTTGAAAACTCACCTTGCGTATGATTTCAGAAAATTAGGGATTTTAGAATCGAAAAACTCGACACAAGAGCAGAAGCAAAAACTCGAACTCGTACACTGATTTGCTTCCAATGACAGTTGGATGCGAATGTAAACAATGCAGGTACTCGTATAAGATTCTATGCTACCTCGCACTATGAGATCTAATAAGAATTCTTATATGCGATGTTTCACGGCTGTTTATGTGATGAAGTTAGAATGTCATGGTGAAAAATATTGATATTCTGATAAACAGAACGCGGAGGAGAGGAAAGATGGCTGCATGATAATCGAGGAGTTCGAGGTTCGTTCCTGAGAGGTCATCGTATGCGATGTGAAATGTAAACTTATATCATAATTTGAAATCCACCACCCTAAAAGAGACCCTAAAGAAAGCCGTTCTAGAACTACAATTTCAATTGACGTCAAGTGCATGTTTGTTTTAACCCTATTATTTTAATACACATTTTAAGTCGCATAATGTAACAAATAAACTCGTTAATATGCGCGTACAACATCGCACTGTTTAATAAAATAAATCGCGAAGCAAATAATATTGTTACGGCCGAAGTTGCATAAATATACTTTTTACATCCTATAGCTAATCTGTTTTTTCGGAGATGCTGATATATCGCCTCCACTTTGGTGCGCATAGAGCACATTTGATGCATCTTATGCGATTAAAAAGAAACGTAAGAATTCATGTATAATGTGATTATAGTTTGCTATATGCGTATAAATTGGTTGTCTGGGCACGTGGCAACTGAAGCGCTTCTATAGTTAGTTTGAACAACGTATTTAAGACGTAAAAATAACATGCATAAATCTCAAACCATCAAGTTTGCTCAAATAGGTGTTAATAATGCGCTACTGACGTTTTACATAGCATCTCATTTTCAAGAAAGGTAATGAAGTCATATACTTGTATAATCAACGTATTCAATACGCATCAGAAACATATGTTTTTTTGATTGAACATTGTGAGGCAACTTGTAATCATCAAACCTTACAATGACTGTATTTCACCCCAAGATGTTTTTCAATAGGTTTATAATACAGTTGTAACACATCATATGTCAATCTCGAATAGCATCGAATGCAATCGCTGTAGCTCAGCTGTGAGGACGATGGACTTCAAAGAATAACAGAGCATGTGCTACTGTATAGAATGCTTGCATTTATCTTGGTGCACAACCTCTTCTTCACTATGCATTACTTGGTGGTGTAGTGATAACGTGTGGACTTCTGAATTCAAAGGTCACGTGTTCAAGACCGGGTGAAAGCTTTTTTTTTAATTTTCATCAAATTTATGTGGCATCGTATGTCTGATTGTAAAAGTGTGGAAAAGTCGTGCGTAGTGCTTAGATAGCCTCCACTTTGATAGGTGTAAAATGGTTTGTAAAGTTTATACCAGCAGAAAATTGTCTTTTCGTCACCTTAAAAATTAAGATTCAAAACTTTGATCGGCATACGGGAGTGGGTTACAATGGCCGGGGTCAATATGAACAACTTGCCTTATGTTTATGCATCTTTATGATGTTTGAATGTTATTGAAAACTAGTTCAAAACACTTTTTTGGCGCATACGTTTTGATAACGTATACATGTGTGGTTTAAATCTCAATAAAGTTATATTGACGCTCATGAAGCTATAATAATACCTAGACAGTTTGTTTTATTTCTAATTCATGATATTGCATGACATGTTTTTCGAATACTGTACTATAGCTCATATATAACACAAGATGTTATATAATACTCAAATAGAGCTTCAATATAACAATATATCGTTAATGCTGCACAAAAAGATGTATTTGGTGTTACTTGGGTAGTGAATGAAGTATCGTTGTATATCTAATTTGATAGAATTTATTACATACGAAATAGTTATCTAGGTATGATAACTACAATGCAGTGAAGACACACACTTGAATTATTTTACAGTAACTTCACCGTAATCTCAACAGCTGAAAATTTCGGTGAATTAAATTAACGAAGTACGGTTATTGTTTACAGTTTCCGGTAAAATTTCACCAGAATACGTTTAACTTTGACGCAATTCCAATTTTTTATTTAAACGAACTGATCTGCTGTTGAGATTACGGTAAAATTCACGGATTCCGGTAAAATAATTTAAGTGTGATTGTTTTGATTTCTTACTCTATTTCAGTTTAAACATTTGGACATTAAATGCGTTCCAAAATTTTGGTTTTATGGTAACTCATTTTTAAATCGAACTTGATATTCGTGGTGTAGTTCCAACATAGATTGTTTTGTGATTGATGAAATGTTCATCTAAGAGCAAGGAGAAATGCTATATACATATCAAATATTTTATGAGTCAGCTTAACATGAAATCAGTTGTGATAATGATGACAAAGGTTTTGACACTCTACATCAAAGATTTCCCATACATTTATCCATGAAACATCCTGTATCTATAAGAAGCACTTCCACTGCCAACAGCCGTCCAAAAAATTCAAAGCGTCTTATCATAACAACAGCCAAGTTTATTCTTATGCAATACGTTATTCCACATGAAATACTTCAACATCACACGCATCGATTTTCAGCCCCCAAACATGTAAGCAATTTTACGCCTCGCTTGGTACACATTTTGCCATCATTTCCCCATAAGCGATTGCGAAAAACGTTCAGAGTATTGTCACATACTGATGTTGCTTGCTGCGAGTGTAGCTACTTGACATGACGAAAAATCGAACAGATCTTCGCCGTTTTCACTATTCCCTGGAGTACGACATCTTCCATTTACCGTATTCCCTTCGGGCACAATGGCGTGTGAGAGGGTGAAATTGTGTGTCATCATGGATTATTTATACGGCATTTGAGTACGAGAGCTTGCTCAGTAAGGTGGCCCATTTTTATATGGAATAAATCAACTCCTTAAATTCTTCAGTTCCTCCTCTTCTTGGCATCAACGTCCTCACTGGGACAAAGGCTTTTCAGCTTAGTGTTCTTATGAGCACTTCCACAGTTATTAACTGAAAGCTTTCTTTGCCAAAGTTGCCATTTTCGCATTCGTATATTATGCTCCATCCTCGTCGGTCTTAGGCGATAGTTCTCCGATTGCCCCGAACGTCTAAGGTCGCCAGGTCCTCTTCCATCATGTACAGTCAGCGTATTCGTAGTGTTCTACGAAATCGCCGACCTCTACCTGCTTCCCTGCTGAATATTATTTTCGCAATTCTTTCTTCCGACATTCGTACTAATTGGCCGGCCCACTGATGTCTACCGTGTTTCACACGCTTGATAATATATGCATCTTTGTACACTTGACCCAACTGTGTTTCATGCGTCTGCGCCACATACAATTTTCCAAGCACTGACCTGCTGCAGATTCCAAAAAAGTCAATATTATCTGCAAAGCCAAGGAGCATGTGCAACCGTGTGATAATAGTGCCGTTTCTCTGCACGCCAGATCTTCTAATAGCACCCTCGAGTGCAACGTTGCACGGTAAATTTGAAAATGCGTTTCCCTACTTCAATCCATTTACCGTCACGAACAAGGTTGACACCTCGTCTGCAATCCGAAAACTTAATTTCGAACTATTTAGCGTAGAACGTATAAGCCGACCGTCGAAAAACCATATTCATACACTATCTGCCACAGCTAATTTCATTTCACTGAGTCGTACACAGCTTTGAAATCAATGAACAGATAGTGAGTCCACAAGTTATATTCCCGTTACTTATTTGGGAATATTCAAAAGGTAAACATCTTCTGGTATTCGCCGACGAAGGACTCTACGAGCGGTGTCAGTCTGTTAAACAGTATTTTTAACGCCGGATTCAGCAGCGTAATTCCTCTGTAATCGACACACTCCAGTATGTGCCCTTTTTTGTAGATTGGGCTAATGGGACCATTCACACAGAGCCGTTTCTTCGTCTTCCCATACTTTCAAAAGTACTCGATGGATCGACTGGTAAAGTTTATTGACTAATATTTATTCATCTGACTTTAAGGTCTTAATGAATGAACTAATAACAAAGAAATTACAAAATGGACGAGCGAGTAATCTTGTTTTTAAAACGCACAGTTGTTTCAGCGAACTCAAAGAGATCTTCAACCATAGTGAATGAGCGAATCATCGATGACACTGGTTTATTATATCCAAACGTAGTTTGGTCGGAGAGGTCGTTGAGCAGCCCGAATATCTAGCTTGGAAAGCAGTCGTGGACAATCAATTTCGTTGTTCAGAAGTTTAGCTACAAACATCGCCTGTTGAATTTTACGTCTTTTTTCAAGGGTGTCCATATTGAGTAGCTTGCACCGAGCATGATATGCAGGAAGATTCAGTGGATCACGCCAGGGTAGATGACGCAGGGCTATCCGGATGAACCTTCGTTGGACACGTTCGATCCTCAATGTCCAGGAAACATCATTAGGCGTCCAAACAATCGAAGCAGTTTCAAGAATTTGCCGTACCAGCGCACAATATAGTGTTTTCAAATAGTACGGGTCTGTGAAATCTTTGGCTATGTTCGATATCTGTCGATTTGCCTAGGTTATTATTGACGCATAGTGATTGTTGAAGGTCAATTTTGAGTCCAACGTCACTCCTAAATCTACCACTTCATCAACCCTACGAAGTCATGCTCCATTCATCTTATAGTCGAACAATAGTGGTCGAGTGGTCGTTTCGTGCGATTAAATGTCATTACAGAGCACTTTGGAATGCTGACAATCAACTTGTTCAGTTAATATAATAATAATAATATAATATAATAATAAACTTGTTTAATCAAATGATCGAATCACCAAGTAAATTTTCATGTCGTCAGCATAGATGATTTTGCAGTCCACACCTAATGTCGAAGCGTTGTCGTTGAAAAACTCCGTTTTATCGGTCAGCAAATTCCCTTCTCGATCATTGCACATGGGGGATACTGGTACGGTTTTGTGCCGCGCGTCATAGACCGTTGCATAAATTCTCCACATATCGTTCCGGTTCATGCTTTTCTTCGGCTCTCGCTGCCTGTCGGGTTCCAGCCACAAGCATACAGCTTCTAGCGGCATTCTTCATATATAGGGTCCCATAGGCTGTTGACGTCTCCAGAAACGTTGATTCTTCTCAATTGCTCGTCCAGCTGCTGGTGGTACTGTGCAGCTACCCCTTCAGTCGACATGCGTTGGTTCTGGAACTCGTGACGCTGAATAGTCATGCCCGAATGCTAGCTACAACAAGATAACGAGCCGAGTTGATATTAGGGCCTCGGAAGGTCCTGACATCCATGACATCTGAGAAATGTCGCCCATCAACCAGCACGTGGTCTATTTGGGAACAGGCATCGCTACTCGGGTGTTGCCGGGTGTGTTTGCGGATATTCTCGCGTGCAAAGTAGATACTGCTAATTGCCATCCTAAGATACTGCTAATTGCATGCCGAAGGTTACAAACCGCAGACCATTATCATTGGTAACGGAATGGAGGCTTTCCGTTCCAATGACGGGTCGGAAGAAATCTTCTTTTTGGATTTGCGCATCTGCGTCACCTGTGACTTTCTTTACATCTTGTTTTGTGAACTCTCTGTAGGCGTTATATAGACTCCCATAGAAATTATCCTTCATGCCATCGGTCTTATCGTTCGTTGGTGTATATATGCTGATCAGTCACTAGTTGAAGAACTTGCCCTTCATTCTCAATACACAGATTCGGTTGTTTGCAAGTTTTCATCAAATAACTTGCTTCATCTGATTTCCATTCACTATGGAGCAAAGTCTACGTTCTGCTCTGCCGCCGCCGCTGGAGTAGATGCGGTAGTTGAATGAAGTGTTGCCAATCGGATCCACTGCTCGGAATTCACGTTTTCCGGTTTTAGACCAGCGTATTTCCTGAATAACTGTCACGTTCTCACCGACATCCCACAGTTCCTGAGCCAGGAGCCCAATACGATCGGGTTTATTCCATATGATCCGCAAAATCTTTTGGATGTGCTATGACTATGCTGATTAGGGCGATTCAAATTTTAAAAATGTTTAAGAAACCAAACTTCCATATACTCCTTACCATGCTTACCATAAAAATAATGTTCTGTGAAATTTTCAGCTGTCTAGGTGGTGATGTAGAGGTGGCTCAAAGACAATGCACGCTATGTCTAAACCAGCAAATTGTGTAAATCGAATGTACCTCGGTTTTTTCCGCTTAAGTTCAGTAATTGGGTTATGTTTTCATATTCAGAAAGTTTTAAAATATTCCATCGGTGAAATTTTGATTTTTTCCATGGTTTAGCTATTTTTTTCATATACAGCCTATGAAAATCAACGAAAATCACGTTTTCCTACACATTTCAGCCCATACAAAATGTATGGGAAGAATTTTACCGATACAATATTTTGAAAACTTCCGATTATGATAATATAGCCCAAATACTGATATCTAGAGGAAAAAAAATCCGAGGTACTTTCGATCTTTCTAATCTGCTGTTTTAGACGAAGCGTGCAATGTAAGTTTATATGGAAATCACTTTGGAGAAATTTTGAGAAATATTCCAAACACGCTAGTACTATAATGTAAGTAGAAACTTATCATCCCATATTGAAAACTCATTCTTCAAACCTTAGTGAAGGATGTTGCTGAAGAAACAAATCCATTTTGATCTAATTTTGTTTGGTATTTTTGTTCATGTATGTAGGGCTATAGTCCCATATTAGGCTAAATAAACAAAGTCATGAATATCTCTTCTGCTATCCGTCGGATTTAATTACTTTCTTAAACAAATATCTTTATTATGGTTTGAAGAAAGATTTTTTACTACGGGATAATAAGTTTGTACTTACATTATAGTACTTGCGTGTTTGGAACATTTCTCACAATTTCTCCATAGTAATTTCCTTATAAACCAACATTTTTTTTGAGCCACCTTTAAATCACTACCTAGAAAGCTAAAAATTTCTCAGAACACTATTTTTATGGTAAGGGTGGTGTTCTGAACGACGAGAAATCAGCACCCCGATGCGACAGGGTCACACGATCCACACGCAGGAGAAATCCGTAGTGTATGATATCGACAGCACACATGTATGCGCACCAATCCGTCATGCATAATAAATAGAATTAAATTTGTTCCTACCTAGTACATGCAGACACAAGAAGTAAAATTTGCTTACGGCTAGAACACAAAACATTGAATTGCTTAAATATATCCTTAAATTAGTAAAAGTTGAACTTAAAACTAGTGTAAAATTGTTGGACAGTGGACAAGTTTGCTATTAAGGACTAGAAATGTAAGTAAAACTGATTTTCCATGCAAAATAAGATAATAATTCGTCTCTAATAAATTGCAGCTAAAAAGCTGATTCATGTACACCGTACTTACGAGTCATGCTCTAAGATCTTCCGAAGCATCTTTCCGTAGCTGTCCCAACAAAACTTTTTAGATTTCTATGGTGAAATCGCCCGGAAATGTCGAGCTCTACAAACCTCCCCGGCGCTGGGGCACCGTCAACGACGCAGCAGCATCCAGATGGTGTAAACCCACAGCAGGAAGGCGTTCTTAACCTCAACTCCGGCTCTCATCCGGAAGGTTCCGACAAAGGTGTTAGGATGGACACACCCATTGCACCGTCTGTCGGTCGATCAAGACGAAGCCGTTCATCAAAGGGGAGCTCCCGTGCTTTACGCGCTTCGCTAGAACTCCAGCAGCTCGAGGAGCAAAAGCGGGTGGAAATGGAATTCATCGCCAAAAAGTTTGCTATTCTGCAGGCCCAACTGGAGGATGATGATGGAAGCAGTCGCAGCAGCAAGACTCGTCGATCTTCCCATGGCAGTTCGCAGAGAACTCACGACTGGGTTCAGAGCCAGGTAATCCCGACTACGTGTAGTACCACCGAATCCCAAACGATTCCCGTGATCACTCAGTCCCGGACTGGCACCATTCCCAAGGAGATTACAGCAGTGAGCAATGTCATAGATGAATCGATTGCGCTTGCCATGCAGTCGTTGTCCATCAATCCGGTGGACCGAGTGGAATCGAACGCACCACCTACGGACAGCACCTCTTTCGCTCCAACACGTAGTCGGCTAGCCCATTTGCAGGCCCGAAACAAGGAGAAAACTGCTGTAATGAATAGCGCGACTGATGGCCTTGGGGCTGCAGGTGGATTCACAACGTTTTCCACAGATCACCAGGCGCTTCCGATTGCACCCAACTTTTCTATCTCACCGGAAAACTCGCCGTCGGCACTGATAGAGCAGCTGTGTGACCTACAAAAGCGTGCGGACAGACTCCAGCAGCAGTTGATGGTCGGAACAATCCGTCAGAGCCAAGATTTCGATCGAGTTCCGGAACAAACTCGGCAGTTCCAGCCGACCAAGTCATCGACAGTGGTTCGCATCGCCGCCAACAAGCCATCAGATGAGCAACGACCAGTGCGTAACGCTGCCTACGAGTTCCCAGTCAGCGATGGTAATACCAAGGTTACCAGTTCGGTAAGTCAACCGTGCTCTAGTTCCACCGTTACTTTTGCCCCACAATTAAATATTGTGAGCTCGGTCGATTCATCACCACCGACCCGAGCTGATGAAATAAATAAAACGCCCCCTCCGAATACCGGACCATGCTTGCTTCCCCCTATTCTGCAATTCGTTCCGGCTCATATGAGTACACCACAAGCCCATTCCACTCCCCCCTCCGTGCACACAGTTTCCTCTCGATTGTCTCCAATCATGTCGTCGATGGTTCCTACATCTGCACCCGTCGTCGCAGCTGTGTCCGCTGCCAATGATGTTACTCGGCGGCAGCTTTTCGGTGGACCCAGCCCACAGCAACTCGCCGCCAGACAAGTCGTGCCCAGGGAGCTTCCTACTTTCTCCGGTGATCCTGTCACGTGGCCGTTGTTCCTGAGCTGCTTCCAAAATACCACCGAGATGTGCGGTTATTCCGATGGGGAAAATCTAATGCGGCTGCAGCGGTGCTTGAAGGGGAATGCGTTGGAGGCAGTTCAGAGCTATCTGATGCAACCATCGTCCGTACCATTGATCATCGACACGTTGAGAACGTTGTATGGTCGGCCAGAGCAAATCATCAACTCGCTTCTCGCCAAGGTACGGTCAACGCAAACTCCCAAGCCGGAACATCTGGAAAGCCTAGTTGGATTTGGTTTAGCGTGCAAAAACCTTTGCAGCCATCTCCAAGCTGCGGGTCTACACGATCATCTTTCGAATCCGTTGCTTCT